>NC_068452.1:16892803-17195303 GCF_023373465.1 Oncorhynchus keta | reverse complement strand
AGCCCAACTCACTTTGCTATGACACACACACACACGCACACACATGCACGCACATAGAGAGAAAGAGAGAATAGAGGAGAGAGAGACAGAGATAAAGAGAAAGCAAGAGCGAGAAAGAAGACCCTTCTGCCTCTTCTGTCTGACATTGAAGGAGGATGATGGCTTAAGGCAAATCCCGCTTTCTCCCCGTCCTTCCCCCTTTCTCCCCATCCTTCCTGCCGTCCCCTCCACCCCCAGCTCTCAATATTGCACATTGGAAATGGTATCCATTATGTGAAGAGAGGGAGGGACGAGAGGCGAGGAGCGGGGAAGAGAGATGGAGAAAGGGAGGACCAGGAGAGAAAGGGAAGGGGGGAGGGAGCTGATGATAGATAGAAAGGGCGAAGTTTAAATCAGAGCAGTGCCCGTGGCGCTTTTTAGGAGTGGAGGCGGGGGGGTGAGGAGGGTTATTGGATCATTCGTCACCAACCGCCGCGTCATGTGACCACGGTTTCCGCGACAACCCCGGGATTCCCACACAACAATCAGTCTTGGATAGACATAAGAGATTAGAGGGTGGGGGATGGAGGGAGGGGGAGATGAGGGTGAAGAGAACCTCACCCTAAGCCATCCCACTCGTGGTTGTCACCTCGAGGGACAGCTGGAGAAGAGAGGACCTTCCCCTTTTTTGAACACAGGCCAGAAAATACCTCCCAAATTCACACAGCATCGTATATGGCTTGATGGTGAATGTGTGTATAGAAGGACCAGACACAAAAAAGGCCCACCTGAACACGACACAGGAAAGCCACGTGGAGCAGTCAGGGAACTACAATACACGGTGACATTCTAACTCAAGGTCAACCTGTCTTGGCTTACACAGCAAATACCTCAAACACACTGTAAACACAGGGTAGGGGTGGTGTGATAAGCCCCGCAGAGAGAGAACTGCTGTGTGTACGACGTGGGTGTGTGTGTGTGTGGGTGTGTGTGTGTCATGGTCGGATTAAAGCTAAGAGTACAGAGAAAACCCAAAACAGAAGCTGGATGTGTGGCGTGAAGAGCCAAAACAGTGCAGGCTGTGTGTGTGTGTGTACATGTTCTGACTGAGGGAAAAGTGGAGAGATTCTGCCCGGGAGGGTTTACACTGTCATTAGAGACGTCTTATTAAAACAGACCCCCTTCAACATCCTACAGTAACGTAATGGCCACAGCTTCGCGCGCAAGCAGTGTCTGTCTGTCTGTCTGTCTGTCTGTCTGTCTGTCTGTCTGTCTGCCTGTCTGCCTGTCTGCCTGCCTGCCTGCCTGCCTGCCTGCCTGCCTGCCTGCCTGCCTGCCTGCCTGCCTGCCTGCCTGTGCCTGCGTGCCTGCGTGCGTGCGTGCGTGCGTGCGTGCGTTTAAACAAACAAAGTGTGGTACTACACTGTGCCACCGTGGCATTGTTCTGGGCATTGCGCTACCATGCATACAGGCACATCCTTCCATATGTGAGTGTATTTGAAGGCTAATGCAATGGGAACACACCGCACTAATGTAAATTAAATCTACATGCAGGCAGTAAAAGGCTATACGCACCTGAAAGGAAAACTCCAACTGAGTGCATACCAATTAGAACAAACCATAATTGAAGAGAACCATTAGCACCCAGGACCATTAAAATGCACTCCATACATAATAGTTAGGACAAGGATTTTCTAGGAAAGATCTGATCTGTACACTTCATAGAAAGACAGGTGGAGCGAGAGAGAGAGAGAGAGAGAGAAAGAGAAAGGAGAGAGAGAGAGAGAGAGAAAGAGAAAGGAGAGAGAGAGAGAGAGAGAAAGGAGAGAGAGCGAGAGAGAGAAAGGGTTAAGGTTTTAATTTGATTTATTTCACCTTTATTTAACCAGGTAGGCTAGTTGAGAACAAGTTCTCATTTACAACTGCGACCTGGCCAAGATAAAGCAAAGCAGTGTGACACAGACAACAACACAGAGTTACACATGGAGTAAACAATAAACAAGTCAATAACACAGTATAAAAATGAACAAAAATTGAGAGAGAGGTTAGAGAGAGAGGCCACACTACTTGCCTGGAGAGTTCTCAGCTATACTTTTCGTGGCTGTTTATTTACCTCCACAGACAGATGCAGGCACTAAGACCGCACTCAGTCAGCTGTATAAGGAAATAAGCAAACAGGAAACCACTCACCCAGAGGCGGCGCTCCTAGTGGCCGGAGACTTTAATGCAGGGAAACTAAAATCAGTTCTACCTAATCTCTATCAACATGTTAAATGTGCAACCAGAGGGAAAACAATTCTAGACCACCTGTACTCCACACACAGAGACGCGTACATAGTTCTCCCTCGCCCTCCATTTGGCAAATCTGACCACAACTCTATCCTCCTGATTCCTGCTTACAAGCAAAAAGTAAAGCATGAAACACCAGTGACTCGGGCTATAAAAAAAATTGTCAGATGAAGCAGATGCTAAACTACAGGACTGTTTTGCTATCACAGACTGGAACATGTTCCGGGATTCTTCCGATGACATTGAGGAATACACCACATCAGTCACTGGCTTTATCAATAAGTGCATTGAGGACGTCGTCCCCACAGTGACTGTACGTACATACCCCAACCAGAAGCCATGGATTACAGGCAACATTCACACTGAGCTAAAGGGTAACCCGGAAGCTTACAAGAAATCCCGCTATGCCCTGTGACGAACCATCAAACAGGCAAAGCATCAATACAGGACTAAGATTGAATCATACTACACCGGCTCCGATGCTCGTCGGATGTGGCAGTGCTTGCAAGCTATTACAGACTACACAAGGAAGCACAGCCGCGAGCTGCCCAGTGACACAAGAATACCAGACGAGCTAAATCACTTCAATGTTCGCTTCGAGGCAAGCAACACTGAGGCATGCATGAGAGCATCAGTTGTTCCGGACGACTGTGATCACACTCTTCGTAGCAGACGTGAGTAAGACCTTTAAACAGGTCAACATATACAAGGCTGCGGGGCCAGAAGGATTAACAGGACATGTGCTCCGGGCATGTGCTGACCAACTGGCAGGTGTCTTCACTGACATTTTTAACATGTCCCTGATTGAGTCTGTAATACCAACATCCTTCAAGCAGACCACCATAGTCACTATGTCCAAGAACACAAAGGCAACCTGCCTAAATGACTACAGACCCGTAGCAGTCACGTCCGTAGCCATGGAGTGCTTTGAAAGGCTGGTAATGGCTCATATCAACACCATTATCCCAGAAACCCTAGACCCACCCTAATTTGCATACCGCCCAAACAGATCGACAGATGATGCATTCTCTTATGGACTCCAACCTGAACACCTGTGTGAGAATGCTGATCATTGACTACAGCTCAGCGTTCAACACCATAGTACCCTCAAAGCTCATCACCAAGCTAAGGAACCTGGGACTAAACACCTCCCTCCGCAAATGGATCCTGGACTTCCTGACAGGCCGCCCCCAGATGGTGAGGGTAGGTAAGCAACACATCTGCCACGCTGATCCTCAACATTGGAGCTCCCCAGGGGTGCGTGCTCAGTCCCCTCCTGTACTCCCTGTTCACCCACGACTGCATGGCCAGGCATGACTCCAACACCATCATTAAGTTTGCTGACGACAACAGTGGTAGGCCCCAAGGCCCTTCAGAGGGTAGTGCGTACGTCACATTAAGTCACATTAAGGATACCTACATGTACATACCACCTCAATAAGCCTGACTAACAGGTGTCTGTATATAGCCTTGCTGCTCTTTTTTCAAATGTATTTTTACTGTTGTTTTATTTCTTTACCTACCTACACACACACACACACACACACTTTTAAGTAAGCATTTCACTGTAAGGTCTACACCGGTTGTATTCGGCGCACGTGACAAGTAAACTTTGATTTGAGAGAGAAAGGATTAGGGTTAGAGAGAGAGAGAAGAGTGGAGGGAAAGGGTTGGGGTTAGAGAGAGAGAAGAGTGGAGGGAAAGGGTTGTGGTTAGAGAGAGAGAAGAGTGAAGGGAAAGGGTTATAGAGAATAGTGAAGGGAAAGGGTTAGAGAGAAGAGTGAAGGGAAAGGGTTGGGGTTAGAGAGAGAGAGAAGAGTGGATGGAAAGGGTTGGGGTCAGAGAGAGAGAGAGAGAGAGAGAAGAGTGGATGGAAAGGGTTGGGGTCAGAGAGAGAGAGAGAGAGAGAGAGAGAGAGAGAAGAGTGGATGGAAAGGGTTGGGGTTAGAGAGAGAGAAGAGTGGAGGGAAAGGGTTGGGGTTAGAGAGAGAGAAGAGTGGAGGGAAAGGGTTGGGGTTAGAAAGAGAGAAGCGTGGAGGGAAAGGGTTAGAGAGAGAGAGAGAGAGAGAGAGAGAGAGAGAAGAGTGGCGGGAAAGGGTTAGAGAGAGAGAGAAGAGTGGAGGGAAAGGGTTGGGGTTTGAGAGAGAGAAGAGTGGAGGGAAAGGGTTGGGGTTAGAAAGAGAGAAGAGTGAAGGGAAAGGATTAGAGAGAGAGAGAGAGAGAGAGAGAGAGGAGGAGAGGTTAGGGTTAGAGAAGAGAGAGAGAAGAGTGGAGGGAAAGGGTTAGGGTTAGAGAGAGAGAGAGAAGATTGGAGGGAAAGGGTTAGGGTTAGAGAGAGAGAGAAGAGTGGAGGGAAAGGGTTAGAGAGACAAAGGAGTGGAGGGAATGGGTTGGGGTTAGAGAGAGAGAAGAGTGGAGGGAAAGGGTTAGAGAGACAAAGGAGTGGAGGGAATGGGTTGGGGTTAGAGAGAGAGAAGAGTGGAGGGAAAGGGTTGGGGTTAGAAAGAGAGAAGAGTGGAGGGAAAGGGTTAGAGAGAGAGAGCGAGAGAGAGAAGAGTGGATGGAAAGGGTTGGGGTTAGAGAGAGAGAGAGAGAGAGAGAGAGGAGGGAAAGGGTTAGAGAGAGAGAGAAGAGTGGATGGAAAGGGTTAGAGAGAGAGAGAAGAGTGCAGGGAAAGGGTTAGGGTTAGAGAGAGAGAGAGAGAGAGAGAGAGAGAGAGAGAGAGGAGGGAAAGGGTTAGAGAGAGAGAGAGAGAGGAGGGAAAGGGTTAGAGAGAGAGAGAAGAGTGGATGGAAAGGGTTAGAGAGAGAGAGAAGAGTGGAGGGAAAGGGTTAGGGTTAGAGAGAGAGAGAGAAGAGTGGAGGGAAAGGGTTGGGGTTAGAGAGAGAGAGAAGAGTGGAGGGAAAGGGTTAGAGAGACAAAGGAGTGGAGGGAAAGGGTTGGGGTTAGAGAGAGAGAAGAGTGGAGGGAAAGGGTTAGAGAGAGAGAAGAGTGGAGGGAAAGGGTTAGAGAGAAGAGTGGAGGGAAAGGGTTAGAGAGAGAGAGAGAGAGAGAGAGAGAGAGAGAGAGAGAGAGAGAGAGAGAGAGAGAGAGAGAGGAGGGAAAGGGTTGGGGTTAGAAAGAGAGAAGCGTGGAGGGAAAGGGTTGGGGTTAGAGAGAGAGAAGAGTGGAGGGAAAGGGTTGGGGTTAGAAAGCGAGAAGCGTGGAGGGAAAGGGTTAGAGAGAGAGAGAGAGAGAGAGAGAGAGAGAGAGAGAGAGAGAGAGAGAGAGAGAGAGAGAGAGAGAGAGAGAGAAGAGTGGAGGGAAAGGGTTAGAGAGAGAGAGAGAAGAGTGGAGGGAAAGGGTTGGGGTTTGAGAGAGAGAAGAGTGGAGGGAAAGGGTTGGGGTTAGAAAGAGAGAAGAGTGAAGGGAAAGGATTAGAGAGAGAGAGAGAGAGAGAGAGAGAGAGAGAGAGAGAGAGAGAGAGAGAAGAGTGGAGGGAACGGGTTAGGGTTAGAGAGAGAGAGAGAAGAGTGGAGGGAAAGGGTTAGGGTTAGGGTTAGAGAGAGAGAGAAGAGTGGAGGGAAAGGGTTAGGGTTAGAGAGAGAAGAGTGGAGGGAAAGGGTTAGGGTTAGAAAGAGAGAGAAGAGTGGATGGAAAGGGTTAGGGTTAGAGAGAGAGAAGAGTGGAGGGAAAGGGTTATAGGGTTAGAGAGAGAGAGAGAAAAGAGTGGAGGGAAAGGGTTGGGGTTAGAGATTGAGAAGAGTGGAGGGAAAGGGTTGGGGTTAGAGAGAGAGAAGAGTGGAGGGAAAGGGTTGGGGTTAGAGAGAGAGAAGAGTGGAGGGAAAGGGTTGTAATTTAGGTATAGAAAGAGAGAGAGGGGGGGCTAAGTAAAGAGAGAGAATTAAGAGAGTAAATTGAAGAGAGAAAGACATTTTACTCAACTTTTCCTTTTTTTATTCGAACGGGAGGGGTAAACGGTCATTATTGATTTGCTAACGTTACTTGATCATGAAGCATGACGTTAGCTAGCTAGCTAGCAAGAGTCGGCTGTGTATTGTCAGCTAACCAAACGTGTACGGACAAGAAAATAAACCCTTTTTGTCTGCACATCCTTGTGATTTTCTTTTGCAGTGTTCAAGAGTGCTAAGACGTTTCAGAAGAAAAGTCACTCAGGTTGTTTAAGCGCTTGTCAACTGGAGCTGCGGACCAGGACCGGCGCGTTGCCAGCCACAACGAACGGTAAAGGCAAGGATGTAGTATGAATTGAAAAGTAGATCTCTTTCGTCACTCCGCTCCTCAGATTCCTCTCCTCTCGTAGGCGGGGAACAGGGCCTCAAGTCTAACAGCAGTGTGTCGTCGTCAGTGTGAGAGAGCTCTTTTTGAGCTGAGCAACATCAAAAGCTGGGCACGAGTCCCAGTGGGGCTGGGGAGGAAGCCTAGATGAAAACACCAGAGTTTGCCAGTGTGTGTGTGTGTAGCGATAAACATAGACGGGGACAGCGAGATGAGGGATAGCGCTGAGCTCACCTTTATACACGACGGGGGGGGCATGAGAATGAGAGAACGGCTGCGCTAGCCGTCGCTGGCCGTAGCTGTAGAAGCCTTGCAGCTCTTGTCAGTTGAGTTGTTCCTGCTGGTGCAAGGTCGGCCAGTGAAAGACCGATACATGTGAATGAATATGTCTGGTTGCCTGTGGGTACACTACACTGTAGGTTGAATGGGTTTGGAAAAATGCATTGACGCGGCCTGTATGAATTGGTCCCTGTGAGTGCAGGGTGACAGTGTATTTTTGGTGTGTTCCTGTATCCACGTGTCCGTTCGAGTCTCGATTCGTCTGTGTGAGTCCGCGATTGGGATCGTGATTGGGATCGTGTGTGTGTGTGTGTTCCAGGGAGGGTGGAAATTAGAACAAAGTTGAAATTAGAACAGGCTGGAAATCCGGCTAGAACAGGCTGGACTACACAGCCGAGGGATAGAGGGACTCCCTCTTTTTTTCCCACTCTTGTTCCTTTTCCAACGGTCTTTTTCATGCTTTCCTCTCGTTCCCCCCTCTTCCTCGTCTCCGCTCTCCCCCCCTGGCATTCCCAGGCAACTAAACATATTTTGGCGTGGCGAAACGACATCCAGAGAGGTTATTTGAGGATAAACACACACAAGTACCACATGCTTGCGCACACACACACCCTACATAGGAGTTCACTCATGCACTCCTTCCACAAACAGAAAGACAAAAACGTGTTTTATGTGCATGAGAACACACACCTGTTCACATAGTGTACACACACACACCCATTCCCAATGCCACACCTGACTCTGAAAGCGGACTGATTATTTGGCATAGATTAGAGCATGTCGTTGGCATACAGCCAAGCACCATGGAAGAGGCTTACCTTGCACCGTGGCGAAGCCCTAACCCCGGAGAAACAGCTGTGTCAGGCTACTATTAACCTCCAAAAGCAGTGGTCTGCCATGGCAGTGACATAGGCATCTATAATAAGAAAGAGAGAGAATATATTAGCTTTAGTACGCATAGCTCTCCACGAGAGTCAGTATCTCACAGTCTCTCTCTACGTCTCACACAGTCTCTCTCTCTCTCTCTCTCTCTCACACAGTCTCTCTCACACAGTCTCTCTCTCTCTCTCACAAAGTCTCTCATATAAATACAACAATTTCAAAGATTTTACTGAGTTAACAGTTCATATATGGAAATCTGTCAATTTAAATAAATTCATTATGCCCCAATCTATGATTTTGACAAGACTGGGAATCCAGACATGCATCTGTTGGTCAGACACCGTTAAAAAAAAGGTAGGGGTGACCACCATTTGCCTCATGCAGCGCAACACGTCTCCTTCGCATAGAGTTGATCAGGCTGTTGATTGTGGCCTATGGACTGTTATTTCACCCCTCAATGGCTGTGCGAAGTTTCTGGATATTGGCGTGAACTGGAACACGCTGTCGTACACATCGATCCATAGTAGAGGTCGACCGATTAATCGGAATGGCCGATTTCAAGTTTTCATAACAATCGGAAATCTGTATTTTTTGGGCGCCGATTTTGCCAATTTTTTTTGTTTTGTTATACCTTTAATTAACTCGGCAAGTCAGTTAAAGAACACATTCTTATTTTCAGTGACAGCTTAGGAACGGTGGGTTAACTGCCTTGTTCAGAGGCAGAACGACAGATTTTTACCTTGTCAGCTCGGGGGATCCAAACTTGCAACCTTACAGTAAACTTGTCCAATGCTCTAACCACCTGCCTCTCATTGCACTCCACGAGGAGCAAGCCTGTTACGCAAATGCAGTGGAAGCCAAGGTAAGTTGCTAGCTAGCATTAAACTTATCTTATAAAAAACTATCAATCATAATCACTAGTTATGGTTGATGATATTACTAGTTTATCTAGCGTGTCCTGCGTTGCATATAATCGACGCTGGGGGATGATTTAACAAAAGCGCATTTGCGAAAAAAGCACAATCGTTGGACGACTGTACCTAACCATAAACACCAATGCCTTTATTAAAATCAATACACAGAAGTATTTATACTGCTCAAAAAAATAAAGGGAACACTAAAATAACACATCCTAGATCTGAATGAATGAAATATTCTTATTAAATACTTTTTTCTTTGCATAGTTGAATGTGCTGACAACAAAATCAAACAAAAATAATAAATGGAAATTTGACTTGGAGTTACATTGTGTTGTTTAAGTGTTCCCTTTATTTTTTTGAGCAGTGTATTTTTAAACCTGCATATTTAACTAAAAGAAATCCAGGTTAGCAGGCAATATTAACCAGGTGAAATTGTGTCACTTCTCTTGTGTTCATTGCACGCAGAGTCAGGGTATATGCAACAGTTTGGTCAGCCTGGCTCATTGCGAAACTCATTTGCCAGAATTTTACGTAATTATGACATAACATTGAAGGTTGTGCAATGTAACAAGAATATTTAGACTTAAGGATGCCACCCGTTAGATAAAATACCGAACGGTTCCGTATTTCATTGAAATAATAAATGTTTTGTTTTCGAAGTGATAGTTTCCGGATTCGACCATATTAATCACCAAAGGCTCGTATTTCTGTGTGTTATGTTATAATTAAGTTTATAATTTGATAGAGCAGTCTGACTGAGCGATGGTAGGCAGCAGCAGGCTCGTAAGCATTCCTTCAAACAGCATTTTTGTGCGTTTTGCCAGCAGCTCTTTGCAAGCACATCAGCCTCATGGCTGGTGTAACCGATGTGGAATGGCTAGCTAGTTAGCAGGGTGCACGCTAATAGCGTTTCAAACGTCACTCGCTCTGAGACTTGAGTAGTTATTCCCCTTGCTCTCAACAGCACATCGCTATTGTCGATGTGTTCCTGGTTCAAGCCCAGGTAGGGGCGAGGAGAGGGACGGAAGCTATACTGTTACACTGGCAATACTATAGTGCCTATAAGAACATCAAATAGTCAAAGGTATATGAAATTCAAATGGTATAGAGAGAAATAGTCCAATAAATACTATATTAACTACAACCTAAAACCTCTTACCTTGGAATATTGAAGTCTCATGTTAAAAGGAACCACCAACTTGCAATTTTTTGCCAACACTTTGTTTTTGCATTATATAAACCAAATTGAACATGTTTCATTATTTATTTGAGGCTAAATTGATGTATTATATTAAGTTAAAATAAGTATTCATTCAGTATTCTTGTAATTGTCATTATTACAAATAAATAAAAATTGGCAGATTAATCGGTATCAGATTTTTTTGGGTTCTCCAATAATCGGTATCGGCATTGAAAAATCATAAATCGGTCGACCTCTAATCCAGAGCATCCCAAACATGCTCATGGGGTGACATGTCTGGTGAGTATGCAGGCCATGGAAGAACTGGGACATTTTCAGCTTCCAGTAATTGTGTACAGATCCTTGCGACACGGGTCCGTGCATCATCATGCTGAAACATGAGGTGATAGCGACGGAGAATGGCACGACAATCGGCCATGTGTCTGTGTGTGTGTGTGTGTGTGTGTGTGTGTCTGACCCTTTCAGGAAATGACAGTATATGAATGTAAAGCGTGTTTAAGTTGTATTATGTTTGTGCACCATAGACGTAGATAGACCACTCATCTTTGTATCTGCCCTATTATGGCGTCTGTGAGAGCACGGGCAGCACCATTGAGGCCATCTCCATTTTGAAGTCAATTTTCTTCTTCTACTACTTCTATGAGTTGGTAAACAAACTGAAAGGGCACATACTGCCACCTGGAGTGTGTTGTTTCAAACAGGTATAAAGCCATGGCTGGTGATTTACTGCCACCTGCAGTTACGAAATGTTTGCTCGTGAGCATAATTCATTGGGTGATCCCTCCTGATGACCCGGATGGAATCATGTGATCCTTCCTTAACCCATAGGAAGTCACACACAGTTGACTACTTCAAAATGTTGGACAACCTCAATGGTATTGTCCCTTCAAAGACGGGTTCTTTCCAAGTAGTGATCTATATCCATCTCCATGAGACACATACTATATACTCCTAGAAGCCTCCAGTCATTTGTAAATGTATCCTGCTCCAAGTCTCACGCACGTACACACACCTGCTTCAGCTGTAGCCCAGTGAGGTGTTCTGAGCCTCTGATAGCAAGAGAACACTGGAGCACAGGAGAGGAGAGGACACACACACACACAGTGTTACAGACTAAGTGTTAGTCTCAGGAGGAACATGAATTGAGATGACCCATTCACTCATATACTGTGTACATCCCCAAATAATCCTCTCTGCCAGATAAGTAAAACACACACACACAAACTCAGTAAGGACTAGAGGTCGACCGATTAATCGGAATGGCCGATTAATTATGGCCGATTTCAAGTTTTCATAACAATCGGAAATCTGTATTTTTGGGCACCGATTTGATTATAGATCTTTATTTAACTCGGCAAGTCAGTTAAGAACACATTCTTATTTTCAATGACGGCCTAAGAATAGTGGGTTAACTGCATTGTTCAGGGGCAGAACGACAGATTTTCACCTTGTCAGCTCGTGGGATCTAATCTTGCAACCTTACAGTTAACTAGTCCAACGCAATAACGACCTGCCTCTCTCTCGTTGCACTCCACAAGGAGACTGCCTGTTACGCGAATGCAGTAAGCCAAGGTAAGTTGCTAGCTAGCATTAAACTTATCTTATAAAAAACAATCAATCATAATCACTAGTTAACTACACATGGTTGATGATATTACTAGATATTATCTGGCGTGTCCTGCGTTGCATATAATCTGACTAAGCATACAAGTATCTAAGTATCTGACTGAGCGGTGGTAGGCAGAAGCAGGCGATTAAACATGAATTCAAACAGCACTTTCGTGCATTCTGCCAGCAGCTCTTCGTTGTGCGTCAAGCATTGCGCTGTTTATGACTTCAAGCCTATCAACTCCCGAGATGAGGCTGGTGTAACCGATGTGAAATGGCTAGCTAGTTAGCGCGCGCTAATAGCGTTTCAAACATCACTCGCTCTGAGCATTCTAGTAGTTGTTCCTCTTGCTCTGCATGGGTAACGCTGCTTGAATGGTGCCTGTTGTCGTTGTGTTGCTGGTTCGAGCCCAGGGAGGAGCGAGGAGAGGGACGGAAGCTATACTGTTGCACTGGCAATACTAAAGTGCCTATAAGAACATCTAATAGTCAAAGGTTAATGAAATACAAATGGTATAGAGGGAAATAGTCCTATAATTCCTATAATAACTACCATCTAAAACTTCTTACCTGGGAAAATTGAAGACTCATGTTAAAAGGAACCACCAGCTTTCATATGTTCTCATGTTCTGAGCAAGGAACTTAAACGTTAGCTTTCTTTCATAGCACATACTGCACTTTTACTTTCTTCTCCAACACTTTGTTTTTGCATTATTTAAACCAAATTGAACATGTTTCATTATTTACTTGAGGCTAAATTGATTTTATTGATGTATTATATTAAGTTAAAATAAGTGTTCTTTCAGTATTGTTGTAATAAAATAAGTGTTCTTTCAGTATTGTTGTAATTGTCGTTACTACAAATAAAAAATAAAAAATGTAAAAAATAAATAATACATTTTTAAAAATCGGCCGATTAATTGGTATCGGCTTTTGTGGTCCTCCAATAATCGGTATCGGCGTTGAAAAATCATATTCGGTCGACCTCTAGTAAGAACAAATATGTAGTAAATACAAAGAACACCGACACACATATCATAAACCCCCCCACACACACATAATCATATCCTATAGAAGTACTTGAATGCATTCATTTTCGTTGTTGAACGAAAGTGAAAAGCCTCTTACATGACAAGCACAGAATACACACAACATGTAGTCTTCATACGCATATACATGGCATCATGAGCAGGCCTAGGGGCTGTGACTCAATGAACGAGTACATGACATGTACAGACAGAGAATGGGTCTCGTGGGTCGGTCTCATCAGCTACATACTCGCCCTCCCTTCCCCCTCTCCAGCTCCATTATACAGATGCGAAAAGAGAGAAAGTAATTTCTCTGTCAGTTCACTGACAACCCACCACCGCCCTACCGCCCTACCTCCATAGCAACCCTGCTCCCCCTCCCTTCATCCATCCATTTCCACCCTGTCCAATCCACCAACAAAAAAAACACAAAAACACATCGCATCACCACTCCTCCCCCCTCCATCCATCCGCCTTTCCAATCCACCAAACAAGCCCGCGGCGGTCAGGGCAATTACTGCGAATCACTCTGTCAAGTGGGCAATGACAGCCGCCGACGGCCCGTCCACGACTAATGATGCCGCTGGTCGAGGTCAATGTCCAGCCCGCCGGACCATAGCTAACAAACAGTACCGCCGGCCCACATGCTTATTACATTTACATTTGTAAGCATTTAGCAGATGCTCTTATCCAGAGCGACTTACAGGAGCAGTTAGGGTTAAGTGCCTTGATCAAGGGCACATCAACAGAAGTTTCACCTAGTTGGCTCAGGGATTCAAACCGGCGACCTTTCTGTTACTGGCACAACCCCCTTAACCATTAGGCTACCTGTCGCCCAAGAGCTGTGTGGCTAAAAAGTCACATTTTTTTATTATTTATTTATGTATCTTTCACCTTTATTTAACCGGGTAGGCCAGAAGAGAGCAAGTTCTCACTCATAACTTCAACCTGGCCAAGATAAAGCAAAGCAGTGCGACAAAAACAACAACACAGAGTTACACATGGAATAAACAAACATACAGTCAATAACACAAATACACAGAGACTAAACCCAAATACCATTGCAGACATCGGAGTGCTCCTCTTTCTATTTCGGAGATGGTCATGTCGTGGAGTGTCCTGAGACAACAAACGGAGGGATAGCCTCTAGGTCTGGTTTCAGCACCCCGCTTTTCTTTTCATTTCTCCTCAGCCAGACAATTGGCAAGAAAGTGAGTTAGGCTCTTGAAAGGAACACAGTGTTGGCCAGACCAGCCATTTAGCCCCGTTA
Organism: Oncorhynchus keta; assembly: GCF_023373465.1. Taxonomy (NCBI): domain Eukaryota; kingdom Metazoa; phylum Chordata; class Actinopteri; order Salmoniformes; family Salmonidae; genus Oncorhynchus; species Oncorhynchus keta. The sequence goes on along the minus strand of NC_068452.1, from coordinate 17,181,572 downwards.
ACCTCCACCACAACATACAACGGTCAAGCCTGCAGACATAGTGATGCCAAATGTTTTGTCGTAGACCAGGTAAGCATGGGTAAGCAAATAAACGTGTTTGCAACCGCGCCAAATACATTTACTGAGAGTTTAGCCTTTCCGTAGCCTCGCTAATATCTTGAAAAGCTACATATTTACAAAGCATAACAATTAGTCCACTCAACAGACATTTGGAAAATCATTTGGAAATCACAAGAGCGATAAACTGCCTTTCTATAGCCACACTCACCTCCAAGTTTCAGAAACACTACTTGTCTATCGCTGCTAAAGGCAAAATTTAGCATACCAGCTAATTTCGCTCAACAACAGACATGAAAGACATGACCTGTGTCGTGAACTTATTTTTGGTCTGGGAAATTCGGTCAAATTGGGCTTGATTAAAGTGTCTGATTGGTGTCTTAAGTGTTTCTCGCTTTGGCTGCTTTGAAACGATGGAGGCTTTGAAGTCAGCCACACAGTGGAGCGCATGATGACACATCAAAGGAATAGGAAGAGAGAGGCGAGTGACACGAGACAAGGCCCCTCGATTGTAGTCTGTTCAAAGTGAAAAGCAGTCTGTTGTCTGCGAATGTAGTTTAACGGAGCATCCTTTTCTCGAGTCCGCAAGGGCCAGTGGACATCGGAAAGGTCGTCCGCCTTTGGGAGAAGAGATTCTTTATACACGGTTCCTGTCACAGATACACTGCGCGGCCAAAAATATGTGGACACCCGTCGAACGTCTCATTTCAAAATCATGGGTATTAATATGGAGTCGGTCCCCCCATTGCTGCTATAACAGCCTCCACTCTTCATGGAAGGCTTTCCACTAAAATGTTGGAACATTGCTGCTGGGACTTGCCACAAGAGCATTCGTGAGGTCGGGGACTGACATTGCGAGATTAGGCCAGACTCACAGTCGGCATTCCAATTCGTCCCAAAGGTGTTTGATGGAGTTGAGGACAGGGCTCCATGCAGGCCAGTCAAGCTCATCGACACTAATCTCGTCAAACATTTTTTAGTTTAGAATGTCATTGTATGCTGTTGTGTTAAGATTCCCCTTTACTCAAACTAAGGAGCCTAGCCCGAACCATGAAAAACAGCCCCAAAACATTATTCCTCCTCCACCAAACTTTAGACTTGGCACTGTCCAGTCGGGCAGGTAGCGTTCTCCTGGCATCTGCCAAACCCAGATTTGTCAAACCCAGATGGTGAAGAGTGATTCATCACTCCAGAGAACGCGTTTCCACTGCTCCAGAGTCCAATGGCGGCGAGCTTTACACCGTTCCAACCAATGCTTGACATTGCGAATGGTGATCTTAGGCTTGTGTGCGGCTGCTCGGCCATGGAAACCCATTCCATGAAGCTCCAGATGAACAGTTATTGTGCTGATGTTTCTTCCAGAGGCAGTTTGGAAGCAATTTGACAAACTAAACTAACTAACTAACTTGGAAAGGTGGCATCCTATGACAGTGTCATGTTGAATTTCACGGAGCTCTTCAGTAAGGCTATTCTACTGCCAATGTTTGTCTATGGGGGTTGCATGGCTGTGTGCTTAATGTTATACACCTGTCAGCAACGGGTGTGGCAGAAATAGCTGAATCCACTCATTTGAAGGGGTGTCCACATACTTTTGTATATATAGTGTATAAATGGAGCTTCCTGGGTGACAATTACATTTGAACATCTCAAATGAACATCTTAGAATAGAAATGTCACACTATAAACTATTTGTCACCAGTCTTGAAAGCTAGAGGCCAAGTTGGCAAGGCTACCTTTGGTTGCCAACCATAAAACCTGAACAACGCAACACATTTATATGAACTTCGCAAACACATGCACACGCAGACACAGACACAGACACAGAAACAAAGAGACCACAGTTCAGGGTTATCAGCCCACTGGTGTTCTCTACACAGACCCTCAACCTCAGCGGTGTGATCCCGCTAGACTGATTTGCTGAATGGGCAAACTAACACCCCCTTCCCCCTCTATCCTGCCATACATCTTTCTACTCTTTTCGCTCAGTTTTTTCCTCGATATCTGTCAGAATCCTCCGTCTTCCCACGATAGGCCCACTCCTCTTCCCATCCCTCTGTTTTAAACTTCTCCTCCTTTCATAGTCCCCCTTTTCCAAGCCCTCTCCAATATCTCTATTTATATTTTCCCTCTCTCTTCTCCCCCCTCACTACTTGATGTGGTAAACAATGATCTCGTTGAGTCAGATAATGAGTGTGCTGTACCTCCGTTCCACTGGCCATCGATTCATTGACTTCTAACTGCCCTCTTGGCTATCTCCCTAAGCAGATTGATGACAGAGAAGAAAAATTGAAGACAAGTCACCCCTCACCACCGAGACGCCTCAGAATCCCAAATGATGTCCCCCCTCAGGGCAAGAGAAACATTCGATTAGCTGGTTAGGAAAACAATTAACTAATTCAAGCTATCAGCAGGTTAAGTCTCCTCATGGTCGCCAAAGGGGTGAAGGCTAGGACCTCTCCTGTTAAACCACAGTACAGCACATGTCTCCGAGGCTGTGAAACATCCCCAAGTTAGCCCTTAAATGTACAGTTGAAGTCGGAATCTATTATCTATTTTGTGAAGTGCACCAGTCCCTCCTGCAGCAAAGCACCCCCACAACATGATGCTGCCACCCCCGTGCTTCATGGTTGGGATGGTGTTCTTCGGCTTGCAAGCCTCCCCCTTTTTTCCTCCAAACATAACGATGGTCATTATGCCAAAGAGTTCTATTTTTGTTTCATCAGACCAGAGGACATTTCTCCAAAAAGTACAATCTTTGTCCCCATGTGCAGTTGCAAACCGTAGTCTGGATTTTTTTATGGCGGTTTTGGAGCAGTGGCTTCTTCCTTGCAGAGCGGCCTTTCAGGTTATGTCGATATAGGACTCGTTTTACTGTGGATATAGATACTTTTGTACCCGTTTCCTCCAGCATCTTCACAAGGTCCTTTGCTGTTGTTCTGGGACTGCTTTTCACCAAAGTATGTTCATCTTTAGGAGACAGAACGCGTCTCCTTCCTGAGCGGTATGACGGCTGCGTGGTCTCATGGTGTTTATACTTGCATACTATTGTTTGTATAGATGAACGTGGTGGTACCTTCAGGCGTTTGGAAATTGCTCCCAAGGATGAACCAGACTTGTGGAGGTCTACACTTTTTTTTCTGAGGTCTGAATAATTTATTTTGATATTCCCATGGTGTCAAGCAAAGAGGCACTGAGTTTGAAGGCAGGCCTTGAAATACATCTACAGGTACACCTACAATTGACTCAAATTATGTCAATTAGCCTATCAGAAGCTTCTTAAAGCCATGACATAATTTTCTGGAATTTTCCAAGCTGTTTAAAGGCACAGTCAACTTAGCGTATGTAAACTTTTGACCCACTGGAATTGTGATATTCATGTGAAATGAATATCAGTGAAATAATCTGTCTGTAAACAATTGTTGGAAAAATGACTTGTGTCATGCACAAAGTAGATATCCTAACCGACTTGCCAAAGCTATAGTTTGTTAACAAGACATTTGTAGAGTGGTTGAAAAAACGAGTTAATGACTCCAACCGAAGTGTACGTAACACGTACAGTTGAAGTCGGAGGTTTACATAACTTCCGACTTCAACTGTAAGTGTATGTAAACTTCCGACTTCAACTGTAAGTGTATGTAAACTTCCGACTTCAACTGTACATCAATGAAAACAATGAGAAATTGTAAAAGGCAACCATGGAACATGGCGCCCCTTCTGAACACTGTGTGTGGACACGCTGTTCTCTTTTAGAAAATCCCTCCTCTATAATGTCATAAAGTCATGACCCCAAAACTGGCCAGCCAGTTAGCGCTGAAACCCACTGTGTCGCCTGCTGACTGTGCACCGCGCAACAGACCAGAGGTCACCCAGACCCATGGTGGTGCGACTCTGAGCAGGCCTCTCATTGGCTATCTACAGGGCTATTCCCAGCAGTCCTGTGGGCTACCCATGGAGTCTCTAGCTCTACTCAGCGGAAGATCAGATCACGAAGGAGAGGCTTGTGTCAGCAGATCACCTAAGGCCCGTCAGATTCACCATCAGGCCACCATCCCTCCCCCCATATGACCCTCACTGAGGCGAGGAAGGGCAACATGGGGAAATGTTGAAGGCTATGTTCCACTAACAGGCCAAGAGGACGAAGACAACATAAACACCATTCGCTGACAGAGACATCAACATAGCAGTCGTCACTTTCAAAGCCTTTTAAAATATGTTTCCCCATAAGAGCGCGACTTGATGTTTCAAGGTAATGGCGTTTCGAAGAATCAATGTGAATTTCTCCCTAACAACATGCTTACTCATCCTCTCTAATGTCAAGATACCTGGATAAACACGCACGCACACGCACACACACACACACACACACAATGCAAGCCCCTTATATCAGTTCACCAACTCTCCATGCAGCTTTGAGGCAATGCAGGCATTTTTTTTTTATGGAGAGGAAGGTGAGGGTTATACAGTACGTGACTGACCTGGTTGGCATTTGAAGCCTGAGCGGTGCGGTAACATTGGGCTGGGAATATGATGTGGGATGGGGAGCAGCTGGTATTATGGGCTCATAACGGTGATGCATGAGAAGAAAGCAGAGGGTAACATTTAAAGCTCTAAATGCCAACCTCGGTTATGAGGGATGTCGGGAGTGCATCACTCACTCTGAGGCATCGTCTGCTGAGAGAGAGAGAGAGAGGAGGGAGAGAGAGAGGAGGGAGAGGGGGCGGTTAATGATATCATCCAAGTATAAAGACAAAATTCAATGAAGGGAGACAGTGAAAAGAAAGAAAGACACACACACACACACACACCACAAAGAAATACAATTGGAAACTTTTTGATGCCTGTACTAGGAGGGAGGGCTTGGACCCCATTGTGGAGGCAGTGTGTTATTGTGGGGGGTGTAGGAGGGTAGTGGGGGGGTTGTTCCTGTGGTCAGTTGACCCTGCCTGGCCTAGGGAAGACTAATGGTTGCAGCAGGAGGGCCATCCAGCCGGTTGGGACGCTCCCTGACATTCATGCGTGAGGCCCTAATGAGCATTGACCCCCAGGGGTCAGGGGTAGGGGGGGATGACAGTGGGCCGTCCAGCCTAGCCTACTCCCTCTGTAACCCCAGCCTATCCAAACAGCTCACCCAGACCTCAACAACCCCCCCCCCGTGACAGAAGATGTAAGAGGAGCTCTCCCCAGGAACATTCCTGTCTTATCGGTCTGGACTCCATGGGGGTCCCACAGTAGAATGTAGGAGGGTGGGTGAAGGAGAGGATTATGGAGGGTTCCAGAGTATAGTCCCAAATTAAAGGGGGGAAGCGGGGGTGAAGACAAATGTATATTTTTTGGGTTAAGTGAGAAATCTCCCAAATTAATTTGAGTGGTCGGGTGATAATCTTGCTATCTGAGTCCAAACAACAGTGCATTGGCAGGGCAATTCAAGCAAAGACTATATGCAGTGATAATGTATTGGGCTTATAGCCTACTGCACAAACTCACTGCTAAAGTACTGTTTTTAATTGAGCTCGGCTTGCATGTTGACACAGAGAGTGATCTGGACGCAGAAAAGGTTGGTGACCACCGGTCTAACGTCTATAGTTGTATGTGACTGTGTCTGTGTGTGAGTGAGTGAGTGTTTGTGCGTGCGTGCACACATTGTCAACATGGGACAAGCACGGACAAAAGGCTGTCACGCTCTGCATGGCATCTAGGGAAAAGGGTGGAGCAGGCGGCTGTACTCAGTATAACTAGTACATCACCATAGAGACAGACAAACAGACAGCAAGAAACAGATGGACGGACAGACACAGCGGGAAGAGTGCACCCGCCAGTGACAGTGACAGTGACAGCTCCCGACACCAGACCTAAACAGATCAGGGCAACCCGCGAGAACGGGTGGCAAGGGAGGGATAGAGAGACGCCTTGGGGGAGGGAACAGAGGAAGGAGTGAGTGAAGGGAGGGGTTGGAAGGGTGGCGCACGAGGGATGGAGTTGGTAACGAAACGTCACGGATTTTGGGGATGAGGAGGAGCTCAGAGGAGAGGGGTACGTATCGATAGAAAGATGATGAGCGATGTAGAATGGGTACGGTAGGCCCCTAGAGGGAGAGCCAGGCACTCAGGACACGTCGTCCTTGGGAACAGCACGATTGATGGGAATAGAGTGATAAAAACCACACACACACACACAAATACACACACCTGCTCCCTCCTTCTCCCCATGTCTTTGATCCTCTCCATCCCACACAGCTCTCCTCATAGTCAAAGTGTCAAGATGCGTTCTGTCTCCTAGAGATGAACGTACTTTGGTGCGAAAAGTGATAATCAATCCCAGAACAACAGCAAAGGACCTTGTAAAGATACTGGAGGAAACGGGTACAGAAGTATCTATATCCACAGTAAAAACGAGTCCTATATCAACATAACCTGAAAGGCCGCTCAGCAAGGAAGAAGCCACTGCTCCAAAACCGCCATAAAAAAGCCAGACCATGGTTTGCGACTGCACATGGGGGCAAAGATCGTACTTTTTGGAGAAATGTCCTCTGGTCTGATGAAACAAAAATAAAACTGTTTGGCCATAATGATCATCATTATGTTTGAAGGAAAAAGGGGGAGGCTTGCAAGCTGAAGAACACCATCCCAACCGTGAAGCACGGGGGTGGCAGCAACATGGTGTGGGGGTGCTTTGCTGCAGGAGGGACTGGTGCACTTCACAAAATAGATGGCATCATGAGGTAGGAAAATGATGTGGCTATATTGAAGCAACATCTCAAGACATCAGTCAGGAAGTTAAAGCTTGGTCGCAAATGGGTCTTCCAAATGGACATGATCCCAAAGTTGTGGCAAAATGGCTTAAGGACAACAAACCCAAGGTATTGGAGTGGTCATCACAAAGCCCTGACCTAAACCTATTGAACATTTGTGGGCAGAACTGAAAAAAAGTGTCTGAGCAAGGAGGCCTACAAACCTGACTCAGTTACACCAGCTCTGTCAGGAGGAATGGGCCAATTCTCCCAACCTATTGTGGGAAGCTTGTGGAAGGCCGCCTGAAACGTTTGACCCAAGTTAAACAATTTGAAGGCAATGCTAGCAAATACTAATGGAGTGTATGTAAACTTCTGACCCACTGGGAATGTGATGAAAGAAATAAAAGCTGAAAGAAATTATTCTCTACTATTATTCTGACATTTCACATTCTTAAAATAAAGTGGTGATCCTAACTGACCTAAGACAGGGAATTTGTACTAGGAAAAACAGAGTTTAAATGTATTTGGCTAAGGTGTATGTAAACTTCCGACTTCAACTGCATGCGTGCGCATGTGTGTACGATGCCCAAAGTTCTTGCCTTTTAACTGGCAATGAAGTACAACATCTGACTGAAGTAAGCATTGGGTATAACAATCATTTTCCTTCTTCATATGTAAGTACACATGCCATTCAAAAAAGGCATCTGCAGCACGCCTGAGGAAATGAATCCTGCAAGTAGCCTGTCCATGAATAAGTGGCCATACAGTTGAAAGGCCCATGAATGACAGAACCCATGCTCGGCCAGTATAAAGCAAGGCCTATCCAGGCATTATAACACCTTGCTAAATCAGTCTAATCCTTTAAATAAAAAATAAAAAACTCGGCTTTCCATTGTTCAGAGTTGTTTTTACCAAGCGGTGGGCCGGAGCCAAATCCCGCTGGGTCATGGGTTACGACTGGAGAGTTGTACCTCTTGTTTCTGTGGTGGTGGGTCACAAGACACATGCAGCTTGAAGTGTGTGTGTGTGTGTGTGTGTGTGTGTGTGTGTGTGTGTGTGTGTGTGTGTGTGTGTGTGTGTGTGTGTGTGTGTGTGTGTGTGTGTGTGTGTGTGTGTGTGTGTCAGTTTCAAATGTGTGCTTGTGTGTGTGTGTCTGTGCACAAGCATGTGCTTGTGTGTTTCCATACACACTCCATCACCTACAGCACATCAATGTGGGTGGTGCTTTACTAAGGAATGGAATGGGGGGGGAATCCCATCCCCACTACCTTCCATTGTCCCTATCGCTCCTTTCCTTCCCCCCCTCTGCTCCGCTCTGCTGAGCTGGGTGGTAGTCGAGGAACATGTGTTTGTATTTATCTGGCACTGACTGGAGCCTTTGTCTGGGCCGTTCATTAATCAACAGACCCAGGCTGAGAAAGAGAACAGACAAAAGCAGGGGAGACAGTTGGAAAGAGGGAGGTGTGTGTGGGGGGAGGGAGGGAGGAGGTGTCTGTGTGTGTGTGTGTGTGTGTGAGCGCGCTCACTTTAAAGAAGTTGACTGGAGAACAGCCAGGAGAAAAACATGTACAGATATCTCCCACGAGTCAATCGACTAAAATGTTTACAGCGGTTGACATTTCAAAGTGTCAAGTTGCGAGGCAAAGCATTGGGAGTGGAGTCGAGCGTGGTTTGCGTTTCTCGTCTGTTTGCTACTCTCCGCTCGGCGTCTCCGCCTGTTGTGTGTGAAGGTGGTCGAACACAGTGCCACTCGTCAAATACACAGTACCCCTCACCTCAGCACCTACTTGACTCAAACGCAATGGCACCGATTGTCGGCAGACACTTGATACACTAGCTAGCCCTTATGGCTAATATACTGCCATGCTGCTATATACACATTCAATGCGTGCTACCTCTCTACAAATGATACAAGGTCTCCTCTCCAAAACATTACTCAACTCAAACATGAAAATACAACCAAATGCATTTATTCTTCCTTCTACATGCATATCTGGGGAAATATGAAATATTTGTGTACAAAAAAAGTCAAAGTGGGTAGGCAGTAAGTAGCTCACAGGTAGCCTAGTGGTTAGAGTGTTGGGCCAGTAACCGAAAGGTTGCTAGATCGAATCCCCGAGCTGACGAGGTAAAGATATCAGCTGTTCTGCCCCTGAACAAGGCAGTTAACCCACCGTTCCTAGGCCGTCATTGAAAATAAGAATTTGTTCTTTAACTGACTTGCCTAGTTAAATGAAGGATCAATTGAAAATGTATACATGTCAGGCAGGCGTGGTCAATAACCTACAACACACGTAAACATTGGAAACAACATGTAATAACAGTTATAGGGGTTGTTGAAATCATTTCTTAGACAGCTCAAGCCAGTTTAGTTCCGTCTACAGTAACTTGAGCATTGGTTCAGTTCGGCTGCCATCTTGCTTATGGTCATTATTATGTGGGAACCCAGAGAGAGACAGACGAGAGCAGCAAACTGAAGGCATGACTAATCTCCTCATTTTAGCTCCAACTGTATTGTCTAAACCCCTAAAAGTGGGGCAGCGATTGAATCAACCGCAATGAAAAATGTAAGCCCCCTCTGGCACCCAGGAATATAAATACTGAGGACTTCATCGAGAAGAACCCCCTTCCCCTCCCTCCCTCCCTCTCCTCTCCTCTCCTTCCGAGAATGTTATGTACTACTGGCAGGGAGGAGATGGCGATCTCACACAACCAATGTAGACGTCTCATGTAACCCTGCTATCAGGTCTAATGTGTTAAAGGTGAGGGGAGGTGATGATGCTGGCCTATGGTGAAGGGTAGATGGGATCGGTATTCTGAACGTGTGCATGCATGCGTGCGTGTCCAGGGTTTTGTGGATTCAGGGCAGATCCTTCCTAGCGGAAGCAGGAACTAACTCTCCGTCTCTCTCCACAGGGTGCCAGAATCACGCATGATGAAACCTAACAGCAAGTGCTCGCTCACACTGACACAACCCACAAGGTTAACCCCCCACCAATCAAACACCCCAAAAAACAACTTGCTACCGTGGCCCGTCAGACCATAACATCCACGGTTCCATTAGAGAGTAGCTGATGGATGAGATAGTGTAATAGCAGTAAATGTAGGGCATTATGGGAATAATTACAAAAAGTCACATTAACTGAATGGAACAAATGGAGCTTCTGGCTCATTTCACTGTCTGTGCACATTGCTGCAACTAATAGGAGAGCAGAAAGAGATTACCCACAACCGACACTATGACAGTCACAGGAAGGGGGAGATAGTCTTCAGAGTTTTGGTCTGTTAAAGCGGGAATATTGGAAATTGTGTCTGTAGATTCTTTAGGTAAGAGGAGCTTTATACCAAGGGCAATACTGTAGAAGTTCATCACGGTTACACCAATTTCCATGGCTGATTGGAGCACGGCGCTGGCCACACAACGTTTATGGTTGTCTTTTGGCAATGGCCACACAACATTTATGGTTGTATTTTGGCAATGGCCACATACTGAAAATGTTGTGAGTTATGAGCGAACTGGCATTGGATTAAAAAAAGTCTGCTAAATGATCATATTATATAAAAATGGGTCATTCGAGTTACAACTGGGTCATTCGGGTTACAAACTACAGACCCAGTCCAGTTCTTTCCCACACAGCACTCAATTAGGAGCTTGGCTGCGCCGCAAACCACAACCAGACCAGTTATCCAACCAACTCATCCCGACCAGAACACATCAGAACAAGCACCACAGGGCTTCTTACCAGAGCCAACCAAAACGGGGAGAGAAGAGGAGAAGAGGCCAGGCTCGGCAAGCCCAGGCGTGGTTGGCCTGGAATCACTTCAAGCCCATACAGAGTCATCAAGTTTCAGGTTCCTGGCAGTGGAGTACCTGCTCTCTCCATCATTAAGTGACAGATGAGTAGGGGATGCCAGGTTTGGGCCCAGGAGAAGCCAGGCCTATTAAAAAGGAAAAAAGGCCAATGCATTTAGCAGTGGTAATAAAGTGGAGTTGCGGTGAGCGGTGGTTCCACGTTCGCTTCCAAACCTGCAGCCTGATCAAAAGGCAGCGCCCACAGCCCGTTGGAAAATATTTGATCAGTTCTTTTATTAAGCAAGAGCTCGTCTTTCACTAAATACTCTGTATACCTTCCGAGATGCTAGTGCTACGTACCGATGCCACCCAATAGATGTGCTATATCCATTGCCAAGGACACAAGAGTGTTATCGCTCCATACAACTGCTCTGCTAGATATCATTGCACGACACTGGTTTCAATACTATAAAAAAGGACTAGATACTACCTCCCCCATACATCTGCTTAATATTACCACTCTGTTGCAGCTCTGAATTGCTAGTCCATGTAAAACATTTCCTGGATCTTCTCCATACTACTGCTCCTTGACACCGATTGGTTTGAAATCCTTCTACACCCAGGCACCATTGCGTGCACCATTCCTAAAGGGCAACCCATCAAGAGAGGATTGGGTTTCCACTCATTTCTACAGTGACAATTACCTCCCCTTTGTTCAACACCACTGGCAATGAGTGTTTTCCAATTATAGAACTGGCAAACGGAGCATGACTGCCAGTGCGTTTTGGCAAATGACAAAAAAAAACGCCGCTGAAGACGAGATATCTTTCTCAGACCAACCGAATCAAATCAATCCGGAACCTTCAGTACTAGCCAGGCCTAGCCTAGGACAGGGCAGCCATCCACCCATCTGTCCCAACTGTCCAGCTCCAAGGACCAGCCTGATGGAGTTGCCGTCACAACATGGCTTTCATCAACACGGTGTTAAACAAATGCTTCATTCAAGCTCAACTGGGACTGCTTGAGTTGGTCTTGGGAAATGGGAGGGGTGTAACAGAGTGAGGCAGGTCCTTATGGATAAAATGGGGGGGGGTATATAAATACAGTATATATAGTGCCTTTGGAAAGTATTCAGATGCCCTAGACTTTTTTCCACATTGTGTTACGTTGCAGCCTTAATCTATAATGTTCTTAAATCAATTGAAAATCCTCAGTGATCTACACACAGCACCCAATAATGACTGACCTTATTTACATGAGTATTCAGACACTTTGCTATGAGACTTGGGAATAAAGGCTGTATATTAGGATACCGATTAGCTGACACCACAACATCAGCTAATCTTCCTGGAACACTGGCCCTTTAAGACCAACGGCATAGCAAAGCAGTTACCGGGAGACCCAGTTACCGTATACTTGGCGACAGGCTGGGCTGTGTTGCTGTGCCGAGACTGGCCGGGAAGACTTGAAGGAGGGAGGAAAGGAGGGTCGGGACGGGACGGGTGGGAGTTTGTTTTAATTTCCCTACGCCAAAATCCGCCAGCGCGGGGAGAGGGACGGACTCAGAAGAAAGAGGAACTGCAGACTTCTTACTTCTGCAAACACGACCGTTGAAATAACCACACCCGCTCTCCCCCCATTGTTATTTGGAATATGTCGTCAGTTCGACGAGGACTGAGGAGGGTGTAGGACTGGGAAGATCCAGGATCCAGGCCCACCCACTCTGACCCCAAGTCACCCCAGAAACTAGACCAAAAAAAAGGAAGTGTGAGAGGATGGCAGTAGTATGTGTGTGTCAGTGATTGTCAGCGCTGGAAAGGCGCCTCACTAACTGATCGTTATCTAACCTATCTGCAGCACGGCTGGCAGACAGGACTGATTACAAGCCAGGTCTGATGGGCAGATGTTGCTACAGCAGCTGCATTTGCATCATGCCTGAAAACCACGGCAGAGAATGTCGAGCGCACACTGCAAGCTGTGCTCGCGGTCACAAGATAACCCCACTGCTTTCAAGGAGTAGTGGGGGGACGTTGATGTGCTAGGCACACAGTCGCAGGCACGCGCACACGCAACTATGCACATTCAGACGGAAGGACAAACACAGATGCACAATCCAAAACAAATACAACTGACCAATCACACACACCACCAAATTGTGGTCAAGTGTTCTCCAGAAGGATGTGTCACTAATTCAACAGTGTGTGTAATCTCTGGGGCAAGGGGGACAAAGCAGATCAGGGGAGGACTGTTTATTGAACCAAACCAGAGTCCTCTGTCCTCTCCAGGCTGTAACAGACCACACACACCATGCAGCCCCTTCCTTCTCCTCTTCGTCGTCTAGTGGTCGCACTGATTCAAATCACCTCTCCACCAAGGTAACTAGCCAAGCTGGGCACCAACTTGGATTTTCCACACTTCGGTGAAAGTGGAGCGAGGGGTGTGTGCGCGGCCTGCACCAAGATCTCATAGTTTCACTTCACAATTTGACCTATTATGGATGAATGTATTTCTGAGAGAATAATTCTGCGTGGCTACGCAGTTATTTCCACCTGGGTACAAGGGCTCAAACAGACACAACTCAACGGGTTAAGTTTAGGTATTAGTTCCCGAGTGGTTAAGGTTACGAGGAAGGCTTAAAACTAGGTAATAAAAGAATGTGCTGTTTCCATCAGGTATTCTCCTGGCTTGCTGGAGCATTGTGAACTGCTGCTGGTCAGTGGTCTAAGCAGCACGCTTCGCCTCCGAGCATCATGAGTTCACGCCAGTGCTGGGCAAGTTTTTTTTTTTTTTTTGAAACCAACGAGAACGTTTTCAGGACCTTTTCAAACGTCCGAAAACGAAGTCTACTTCTAGTGATCTGCCTGGTGTGTGTGTGTGTGTGTGAGCATGTGTGTCTGAGGAGTTTCCCAGCTTTTCTGCTCTCTGAGCCCCTCTCCCACAACGGATTACGACAAAGGCTGACTGACCAGAAAGTCTAGTATTTACCCAACCAGTGTGTGTGTGTGTGTGTGTGTGTGTGTGTAATGACACAAAACGTAATTAGATGTCAAATTAGGAAATCGTTGCTAAAGCAGGCTAACGACCCAGAATACCTACTACTGTATCAACTGTCACACACGGACAGTATCTTCTATTCATCAAGTTATCCAAATGCATCGCAAATGTAACCAAGGACACAAGTACACAAAGCACACAAAAAAAAGGTAGACAATCGCAATTCAAAAAACGCACACAACTCCAACACACCGAAATAAAACACACAAGCAGACATGACAACAACAAAAAGAGCCACTGAAACAGCAGTCGTTGCCGTGTCCATCAGTACTTGATGTTCCTCTCGCCGTGTTCTCTACGGTCTTAATCCAACCCTTCCGAGGCCAATAGCAGATCAGGTGCAGAGTAGGTGCCAAAAAAAAAAAACATTGCGATTCAAGAATGTGGTTCACAAAACTTGAATAAATGTTTGTTATAGAGCTCGGAGTATCTGCTAAGTACTGTACCTTGACATGACACAACAGCTGCATGCGAAAGGGTGTGCTGAAAAGGTATACTTGACACAATACTCGAAACGGTCACACTGGACAATAGGATCGCGCTGCCACCGTTAGACCTACTGTGGGGTCGACACAAAATGGCAGAGCTAAGTAAGAGAGGGGGAGAAGAGGTCGAAGAGGGTGGCCAAAACGGTAGACAGAGGAAAGGGGGTTAACTTTAGCACTTTAACTATTTGCACATGACATTTGTAATGCCTTTATTCTTTTGGAATTTTTGTGAGTAGAATGTTAAGTGTTCATTTGTAATTGTTTATTATCTAGTTCGCTAGCTGCCAATAAATATGTGTGTGAGTGAGTCAGTGTGTGTGCGTGTGAGAGAGAGAGAGAGTCTCAGTAACACAACACACATCAAAGAATGCTGTGAATGATTTTCTCAGAGTGAACCCCCACAACACACACATTTGTGTGTTTATAAAATGGCATCCTCCACTGTTGAGAACCTCCTCTGCTCCACCTTTCCTGACAGGCGCTGAACAGAGAGCCAAAACAAAGTAGTAGCCAAAATATTTGTTCATGCATGTGTGTGTGTGTGTGTGTGTACCCAGTTGCCCCCTATGACGTCCATAACTCTAAACGTGTGCCTGGTAATTAGGCCTTCCTCAGCTCAGAGAGGAAATTGTCACAGCCGGGTCACCTTCACTCTGACCTCCAGGAAGTTTTTTTTTTGTTCCCTGAGAACCAGTTGTTGTGGAATCACTTTGCTGTGTAACCCTTTCTGGGGTGGCAGTGACTGTGTGTGTGTGTGTGTGTGTGTCTGGCTACTTAAGTCATCAATCGGGGCTGTACTCCAGCCGAGTAGAGAGGAGCGAAGGCTCAGAAGAGGTAAACACATTCTAATAAACTTTTTGTTTACAAGACTCTTGTACTGTAATGGCTAATTAATGAAAGATATTACAAAAAGTGGCACTAGATGAGCTAAAAGTCATCTTAGCTGTATGCTAGGGCTGGGATGGTCCTGCTGAGGGAGGGGGAAGCCTCTCCTTTCCTGAGTGTCTGACTGGGGAAGTCCCTGTTTAAACAAAGAGGGGAGAGGATCGCCCGACCCAGCGGAGTTCCTAAGATATTGTCCCTCAGAACAGAACACTCCCAGAGGCCTCTTCAGCTCATGGGACTTCCTGTCACCACTGCCGGCAGCTCCGCCTCCGAGGATATCCTGCGTCTCCGGTCCTTTAAGGACCTCTGCTGCTACATTCTCCTTCCTCTTGGCTGGGGATAGGTGAAGAAAATAACCCCGGGCAGACCCTCAAACTCATCGTGTATGCAAGCCAACGTCTTCCACAAGTACAGCACAGTGGACTGTATGTACTAAGTGCCATTCGAGGTAGATGGGTTATAGATGGGTTTCGCTTGGCTGGACTCCCGTGAGAAGGAGAACCCAATGGATCCTCTCACTCATCTCCACCCCGAGCTAAAGATAGAGCACTGAGCATGTTGACAATGACTGGAAGTGCAGTCAGTGGGCTGGGCTCATGTGACCCAAGCCGACCCTCGCTCTCATTGAGTCGCTCACCCACCTACAGCATCGGGCAGAACGTTGCCCAGGATTGGATGTACAGAGAGAGTGCCATTAGACATAGAAATGCAATGAGAGGGAGGAGAGGAGGACACGTGAGGAGAAGAGAAACTTATCACCCCCCACCCAATCTCCCTTCGGTGATGTTCTTTGGTATGTGGGAGTCACATGAGTCCATAGAGATGTGACAGGACATGAGGAAATGGATTTGATGAAAGAGCAGCGAGACGAGGTGAGTCAACTGAGGACTTTGAAAGGGAAGGAGCCCATGTTGGCTATGTGGCTGAGCCCACGTTGGCTATGTGGCTGTATTCGTCTCTGCCTGGCCGTACGGGTAATGAGGCGGAGTACTGCGGGCGATGTAGTCAGGCGCGAATACAGGCCCTGGCCTGCGTCTGGAAATCAGGCATCCCCTGTGGGATACGAGTCACAAGTCGAGTGTACATGAGCACACACACACACACACACACACACACACACACACACACACACACACACACACACACACACACACAGTCTGTAATGCAGAGGGAGACACAATCAAGCATGCATACTAAACACACATTCCATACACTCAGACATGCATACAACCATACACTCAGACTTGCATTAATAACACATCAGACAGGAGAGTGGCACAGCAAGAAATATGCACACCAACTTGAACAGGCAACCTCAAGCCCTCTAGCTCTGTGACCCACACATTACACACACACACACACACACACACACACACACACACACACACACACACACACACACACACACACACACACACACACACACACACACACACACACACACACACACACACACACACACACTTCAGGAGTCCTTAGTTACTCCCTCATATCAGTGGAAGCTGCAGCGCTCAAATGGTACACGCTACCCTTGACGGCGCCAGTCAGCGTGGCACGCATGCCATGTTGACGGGTGCACGTGAGGCCAGGCTCCTCCAGTTGGAATGACAACAGGGACTGAGCACAGAAACGGCAGCAGAAGACTGCAGCCTGCAGCAGAAGACTGCAGCCTGCAGCCAAGGCAAACAGGACGACACTACAAGAGTCAGCAAAGATTCCTCAAAAGCATCTGACACACAGATAAACATGTACACCCATAACACGGTGATAAAATACTTCTGTTTGTGGTTGCACTATGACATTGCTCCATGGACACTATGCAAAGACTATGTTGGCGCCAAAAGCTCCAAAACAAATACATTTTTTTTTAGTTAGAATGCAAAATTCACTGTTATTATTAAGAAATATTTGGTGCCATCATTGTGGATAGTTTGTCAAACTCCCTCCATCTATGGCTCTTCTCCCCGTCCTCCCCATTGTCATGATAATATCCCTAATGACTCTCTTCCCCCAGGGCTGGTGAGGCTTGGGAGGAGATGGGTGAGGAAGGGGGGAGAACTATTGTACCCTTCATCTTTAGTTGTCGAGGGGAATCATAAATCGTCCTCCCGCCCCCCTCAGCCACCTGTTGGAGAACTCGCCCACCGAGGGCATTCCTCTCTCTACTCCGTTGCTAGGTGATGATGATGACGACAACAACGACTTTGCAAATCTATTCCCATGCAGGCTTGGGAAGTCCAACTTTAACCCGAAGCTCATGAGGTACGAGGATCAACATTTCTTTTCTTAGTTCTAGGCTGGGCTAGAAGAGTTTAAAGACACAAAAGGTGGTCCCAGGAACAGCTCCAAATAGGGAGTTTAAAACCATATGAAGAGGGATTTGAATCCTTGGAATTGTGATTCCTTTATTAAAAAGGCGAGATCCGCAGTAGCGGGAAAGAGCGTCATGGCCACCCCACCAACGCTGTTAGCCGAGCAGAGGAGCGCCATGCAACATGGGGGGAAAAAATGTAAAAAACGATAACACGTATTGTGCTCTAACGCACGTATATCGGAGAGGAAAACAGTGCGTTGTTTTTCCTTAACTTTTTGTAACATCCATCGCAAATGGACGTAGCCGTTTCGCCATTCAGGATTGCCGCTTTGAGCCTCAAAAAGTCTGACAAAACAGCATCTCGTCCATTATCTGTTCTGGAGTTTGAAGTACTTATCAGACCATTCCAATGCCCTATCCTATAACCAACCCATTTCCTCTCTATCCCCTCCCACGCTTAGACAGCAGATTACTCTCTAGGTCTCATAGTTTCCCATAAAACCTACTTCCTGTGAATTGACCCAAAACACAGTACTAGTGACGCAACAGGGCAGAGGTCACATGGATAAAAATAAAAAAAGAATTATAAAAAAAAAAACATTAAATATATACACACAGTACAAGTTTAAAAAATTGGGGGTCACTTAGAAATGTCCTTGTTTTTGAAAGTACATGGTTTCCTGGTGTTTGATGCCATTCCATTTGCGCCGTTCCGGACGTGATTATGAGCCTCCCGTCAGCAGCTTCCTAATGGTTAAAAGAGTCAGTCTGGACAACCCCGCTCTCTCTCCACTTAATGTCACCTCTCCCAGCTCTTACTGATACGTACCCATAAGCCCCTTCACCTTCCATTCACTTTAACCAGCACCCACTGAGCACCGACTGACACCAGATGTCCGCAGATGTTGAAAAGTAGTTGAAATTTGGCCTTGATGTTAACGACCAGACGGACCGGACTGGAGCAAATATGAACCTATCATAGACGTGTGTTTTACAAGTTTAAATAGCACAGTTTGTAGAGAACAGTAGAGTACAGTACAGCACTGTAAACTGAGTAGAGCAAAGTAGATCACATTAGTACTGAATACAGTACAGTGAGTAGAGTACAATACTCAGTAGAGTACACCAAAGTTACCAAAGTTTGCAGTTGCACAGTTCTTCAACCAAATTAGTTTTTTGTACATTTTCCCGTTGAAATTCTTCAAAGTAGGCCTTGTGTATAGATTTGTATGTTCTGGTCGATTTTTACATCGATATAGTTTTTGTTTTGGCATTCAATTTAAAAAAGGTGAAAAACTGAGTCAAAGCGTTGCCGTAGAATTGCCCTTCTACAATGTAGATTTCCCGCGTGAATAAGCGCCCATGCACGACCACGGTGTGCAGCTTCAACTTCATCACAGGAAGCTGCGATTTCAAGCGCTAACAATCAGTAGCACGCACGCCTTCAACGAAAGCTGCCAGCACATACACACAGTAGTACTGTATGCCAGGCGCTAATGAGTGAGGGATGAGCCCTGGGATGGCTGTGTGGAAAAACTGTGTCCCGCAGGCAACGCTCACTTTAAGTACTCAGGTCTGGATCACATCAAGCCGTTTAAACACCTGCCAATCACAATAATAAAGCAGCGCTTTACGAGTGTGGTTAAGACTCTCCTCTCGCTGCGACCTGTCTGAAGGTGGGTGCTTAAAGGGGAAGGGAGGTAGATCACGACGGGTGACTCGGCAAAAAGGATGAATATTACAGACTGGTTGATTTGACGGCAGAAATTGCATCTCATTAAGAGGATAGGAACACAGGGTTAGAGTGAAGGGTTGAGGCGAGTCAAAAAAATGTACTTCTTATTATCATCCAGGATTTTAAATGGAACAGTGCTGATGGAATTAAGAATCTCTTCAGTGTATCATTTTACAGACTGCCATCGATTTTTCCGACATTGTGTCATGGCTTCCGAGCTAAACGAATGAGACGTGAGAGAGACCGAACCTGCTGCAGTCAGACTAAAATGGATAACCATTCCAATAATGACAAGACCTTCAAAAAGAACGAGCCTATAGCCTATTCCTAGGAAAGGAATGACACCTATAAAGCATTTAATTAATCCCTTTCAAAACGACAAAGTTATAATTTTTGTGTTGTGCGGGTAAAACACCGTCCCCGGTGGGTTAGAAGTTAGAAACGCTGTACGCCATAATTCCCGAAAGGTAAATCACGTTGGAAGGTTTGAGGCCACCGGTGTCACTATAGGGTGGAAATGTACACGCAGTAACCAGGCTTTCACGACCAGGTTGAACAAGTGGAGGAGCCTTTGAACGCAACACCGTGTCCCTGTTCAGAGACACGGGGCGGAGATGAGAAGGACGAGGCGGCGCACTGAGAAGCCACCCTGAAGATTTGTCCCTTTAAAAAGTGGCCTCGGTATGTTCCTGGCTGCAGTCGACCCTCAGAAACACACACAGAGATGAGTATGCGGCGTGCGCACACCTACCCACGCACACACACACACAATGTAAACCTTTGTACTTAGCCTAAAAATGGTGATGGCTACCCTACTCACATTGTATGTACTCGTCGTACTGTACATACACACCTTTGAGGACATTGTTAAACAAAGAAGTAAATCACACCGGTGTGCTCACACACACGTACTGTAGTCTGTACCCTCAAACACGCACGTCAACACAAACTCATTCAAAACAGTAAAGATCTCCAGTAAAGTACAGATTCAAATCAAAGTTTATTTGTCATGTGCGTGGACTACAACAGGTAGAGTCACCTTACAGTGAAATGCTTACTTACAGGCTCTAACCAACAGTGCAAAAAAGGTATTAGGTGAACAATAGGGAAGTAAAGAAATAAAAACAACAGCATAAAGACAGTGAAAAACAGTTGCGAGGCTGTATATGGTAGCGAGGCTACATACAGACACCGGTTAGTCAGGCTGATTCACACACTACACCCTGGAACTACACAACTCAATACTTCAGATCTTAAATCAGAAATCATTTGAGATAAGACAAACAAACGCTTGCCCCCCCCCCCCTCCCTCTCTGTCTCTCTCTCGTCTGAATAGGATCATGGTAGTGGGTTTCTCACAGCTGTCTGTGTTCCAGCAGGCATTGAAAAGTGTCCAGGGGGAATGGATCTTCGATACAGCAGGCCTTAGCACCACTAAATATGAGAGAGAGCGAGCGAGCGAGCGAGCGAGAGATAGAGAAAGTCTCTCAATGTCTTTCTTCGTGTGTGTTACCTTCAGTCTCTTCCTTCTCCCATCCCTCTCATAGACTTGTTAATCTCCCACTCCTCTCCGCTCCCCGTGCTGCTTTAATCTGGGACGGCCCTGTGTCTTTAGCCAGCATTGGGATCGCATAGATTAACGATGCCATCAAAGTTGAACTCGGCACATACGGCTGTAGACCATGGAGCGAACGTGATAAACTGGTCCCAACAGTAGACGGGGCGATGAGTAAAACGTGTGTGTGTGTGTGTACACGTGATTGTACGCTAAATTAGAGCAAGCTTTTTAATTTGAATCTTCATAACACTCCATGTATCCCAGATCTACCTCAATATCATTAATGCAGGGCCCCCCCGAGCGGCGCAGTGGTCTACGTGCTAGCTGTGCCACTAGAGATCCTGGGTTCGAGTCCAGGCTCTGGTGCAGCCGGCCGCAACCGGGAGGCCCGTGGGGCGAAGCACAATTGGACCAGCGCCGTCCGGGTTAGGGGAGGGTTTGGCCAGCAGGGATGTCCTTGTCCCATCGCGCACTAGAGACTCCTGTGGCGGGCCAGGCGCATTGCACGCTGACACAGTCGCCAGGTGTACGGTGTTCCCTCTGACAAGTGGGCATTGTGTCAAGAAGCAGTGCGGCTTGGCTGGGTTGTGTTTCGGAGGACGCAGGGCTCTCGACCTTCGCCTCTCCCAGGTCCGTACGAGAGTTGCAGCGATGAGACAAGACTAACTAGCAATTAGATACCACGAAATTGGGGAGAAAAAAAGGGGGTAACATTTAAAAAAAAAAAAATCGAAATAAACACCATTAACGTGAGCATGTGACTCCTGAAGAGGAAAGATTTACACCACACACACACTTTCCGGTCTCCTTCAAGCCACATTGACTAAGTACAATGGCGTACAAACACACTAACACCAAGGACACATGCATTAAAACCAAACATCTACTGCACACACACACACACACACACACACACACACACACACACACATCCATTACACGCCCACCAGCAGGCACAAAAGACACCACTAACAGCGCCGTTAAATAATGACGAGAACTCTCCCAGCGCCCCCCGCTCCGTCACGGAGAGGAGGACGAAGAGAGCGAGAGGAGGAGATGGCTTGTTTAATTTACTGCAGCCCATCTGTCTCGCACTGCAGCTCCCAGGAGCCTGTCCTGCACCGCTCCGCCTGCCCGTTAGTACGCATGTATGTGAGCAGGCTGAGACATTAGTTCCATAGTAATGGACTGTGGAGAATGGACACGCTGTTCTATTTCACATGCAATTTAGCCAGGCCTGCAAGGCTTCAATTGCAAATACCTCCGCCGGTATTGAACACTGTGGAGTACTCCAAAGTGTCGTGTGAGCTACAGTGCCTTCAGAAACTATTGACACCCCTTGACATTGTACACATTGTAGTAAAAGCCTCATTTCAAAATAACCCATAATGTTAAAAGTGGAATTATGTTTCTAGACATTATTACAAATTAATAAAAAAAATGAAGAGCTGAAATGTCTGGGGTCAATAGGTATTCAAGCCCTTTGTTATGGCATGCTTAAATACATTCGGGAGTACAAATGTGCTTTAACAAGTCGCAATATGTGCAATAATTGTTTTTAACATGATTTTTGAATGACTACCTCATCTCTGTACCCCACACATACAACTGTCTGTAAGGTCCCCCAGTCGAGCAGTGAATTTTAAACACGGATTCAACCAAAGACCAGAGAGGTTTTCCAACGCCTCACAACGAAGGGCACCTTCTAGGTAGATGGGTCAAAGTAAAAAGAAATATTTAAAAAAAAGCCTATATTGAATATCCCTTTGAGCATGGTGAAGTTATTCATTACACTTTGGATGGTGTAGCAATGCACCCAGTCACTACAAAGA
This sequence comes from Oncorhynchus keta, assembly GCF_023373465.1. Taxonomy (NCBI): domain Eukaryota; kingdom Metazoa; phylum Chordata; class Actinopteri; order Salmoniformes; family Salmonidae; genus Oncorhynchus; species Oncorhynchus keta. Next base: position 17,159,126 of record NC_068452.1, on the reverse strand, counting down.
TACAGGCGTCCTTCCTAACTCAGTTGCCGGAGAGGATGGAAAACCACTCAGGGATTTCACCATGAGGCCAATGGTGACTTTAAAACAGTTACAGAGTTGAATGGCTGTGACAGGAGAAAACTGAGGATGGATCAACAACATTGTTACTTCACAAAATGTTAGCCTAATTGACAGAGTGAAAATAAGTAAGCCTGTACAGAATATAAATATTCTAAACCATACATAATGTTTGCAACAAGGCACTAAAGTAATACTGCAAAAAATGTGGCAAAGCAATTCACTTTTAGTCCTGAATACAAAGTGTTATGTTTGGAGCAAATCCAATACATTACTGAGTACCACTCTTCAAAATGTTCAAGCATAGTGGTGGCTGCATGATGTTATGGGTATGCTTTCCAAAAGACACTGGGATAGGAATTTACCTTTCAGCAGGACAATGAACTAAAACACAATGCCAAATCTCCACTGGAATTGCTTACCAAGAAGACAATGAATGTTCCTGAGTAGGCGAGTCACAGTTTTGACTTAAATCTACTTGAAAATCTATGGCAAGACCTGAAAATGGTCTGACAATGATCATCAACCAATTTGACAGAGGTTGAAGAATACTTGTCAGATGTTGCAAAATCCAGGTGTGGAAAGCTCTTAGACTTACCCAGAAAGACTCACAGCTGTAATTTCTGCCAAAGGTGCTTCTACAAAGTATTGACACAGGAGTGTGAATACTTATGTGAATTAGATATTTCTGCATTTCATTTTCAATAAATTTGCAAAACTGTCTAAAAACATTTTTTCACTTTCATTATAGAGTACTGTGTGTAAATGGGTGAGAAAAAGGCCTCTCGAGTGACGCAGTTGTCTAAATCACTGCATCACAGTGCTAGCTAGCTGTGCCACTAGAGATCCTGGTTCGAGTCCAGGCTCTGTCGCAGCCGACCGGGAGACCAATGGGGCGGCGCACAATTGGCACAGCATCGTCAGGGTTAGGGGAGGGTTTGGCCAGCAGGGATGTCCTTGTCTCATCGCGCTCTAGCGACTCCTGTGGTGGGCCAGGCGCATGCACGCTGACACGGTCGCCAGGTGTACGGTGTTTCCACAGACACATTGGTGCGGCTGGCTTCCGGGTTAAGCGGGCATTGTGTCAAGAAGCAGTGTGGCTTGGTTGGGTCATGTTTCGGGGGACGCACGGCTCTCGACCTTCGCCTCTCTCTCTAGAGTCCGTACGGGAGTTGTATCGATGAGACAAGACTGCAACCACCAATTGGATACCACAAAATTGGGGAGAAAACATTTACTATTTTAAAAAGGGGTGATAATTTTGAATTTAGGCTTTAACACAAAATGTGGAATAAGTCTAGGGGTATGAATACTTCTTGTCTCACATAAGATAGAATGTCCAATAGATGTTTGATAGTTTTGACAATTAAGTGACCATGCCCGAAAAGCCGGTGTATTGGCAAACCATGCCAATATATCCTCCAAACACCGGCTTCGAGGGTACTATCACTTTTATACAACGGGTTACCAACATATTCAAATAATGATTGACATATTTTCTTTAAAAACGTTGTTTTGATGAAGGTATTAATACTATTTCATCCTTCCACAGATATAGTTCCGAAACAAATCTAGGGTTGCTACCCAAGCCGGCTGGTGGTTCGTTCTATTCGTTTGGCTGCCATAGATGCAACCCAGTCGTTCAGTCTTCTTGTTCTGTATCTATGGATGCGACCTGGTCGTTCGTTCTAAATGTTCCATTGCCATACTGGCTGGCAACGTTCTTATCCCTTGCTTGCTAGCTAGCCAACCAGGGCTAATTTACAGTCACGGCAAACAGTGCAGACAGAATAACAACAGTAGCTGCATTTGTTCAAGCTGTTTTCTCGTGACATTTATTTGGATGACATCCATAACAATGAGCTAATGAGACACAATTTTGCCTGGATTAGTCCCAACCGTTGTATAATGTGCAAATAGACCTACAGTATAGAGTTGGGGTTCTTTTGTGAAGTCCATTCTACAAATTAGGTTTGTTAAATCCTAAACACTGGGAGATGTAAAGTTATTTGAAAAAGGAACAGGTAGATACCTACGTTACTGTGAGTCCAGCTCGTCACCTACTGTCACGCCCATGCTATTGGCACAAAGTGTGCCCTATGTTTTTTTGGCATCGACCACAGGCATTAGTTCATAACACCCACATATATTTCCTGTTGTTCACTTCCTATTTTTATTTGCAGCAAGTCATCACAATTTATATTCGATTTTTGCCACCGTTTTCATGCCTCTGTTTTTCCATATGGACTTGAAGACAATCAAGTAAGATGCCAACTACTCAAGTTTTTGCATGTCCCGGGAACAAAAAAATCTGAAGACAATTGATGATGAAGTTGATATTGGCTCATGAGTTGTTTGGCTCCCGAAACCGTTGTCAAGCGATGAAGTCTCAAGTGACAGGAAACGTCTCCACCTACATCTGGTCCCAAAACATGGACACAATGGGCTGACAAAAGAAGCTCAAAGGCAAAGATGCTGACTGACCAAGAAGCTTAAAAGACAAAAAGATGCCAACTGACAGAAGTAAATAGGCAAAAAGGTGAACGAAATGCGACTGGATGAGGGGCAGTGGATTTGTTAACCTCACAAAAATGTGGACCACGTAGAGCAGATGAGCGATCACTAGTTAGGATTCCATCCAATTGGTGACAGATCTTCAAGCAAATATACAAGAATCTGCATAAAGAAAATGTGCATTTTCCCATCAGTTGTGTTTCCACCAAATGGATTTGTTGCAGATAAAAATGCAGTGCGTGATGACGTAGTGCACACGAAATGTGCTTCTTTGCTTAAAAATACAATTCTAAAAGTTCAATGTGTTTCCATCGTTCACAGATAGGCTACAATGTCGGCTAGTCTACTTGATGAGATTATTATGGATAAGAGCGAGAATATTCTTTATTTATCAAACGGCAGTCAAGCATCAATCATCCTGTCACCAGAATAAGACCCTCAATGTGTTGGAAACGTCGATAGGATGGTTGTTATATCAACATTTGAGCATAAAGACGTTTTCCAACACCATTTCTCACATAATTAACTTTACCGGCACAAAAAGATCCCACCATGTCAAACAAACTAATTATCTGTCGGCGTTTATAACATTTTACCGAAACTACCCGTTTTCCATCACACCTGTTGTGATTTTAATTTGTATGGTGTGACTTACTTCGCTGGATGGAAACATGGTTAACGAGACGAACAGAGTGTTCCCACACAAACTGAACCCCAATGCCTTGGGCCAACTGACTAGACTCAAAAGAGACCCTAAGACTCAAAAGAGACCCTTTCGATCCAGTTTACATAATTGGGGAACACAAGGCTGGCGCCACAATAGAGCAGTCACGAATGGAAATGGTCAAGTCTCCCCGGAGCCATAAGTAAAACATCTAAAAGGCTAGAATCTAGACGAAATGTCCAAACGCCGGGGTAACAGCCTGCTATTTACCAGTTAGTCAATTAGAAATGAGTTGTTAAAACGGTAATAATGTAACAATTGAAAACTAATGACACTTTGCTTTCTATGAGGTTAAATGACACATTCAGTACGAGTCAAAAGTTTGGACACACCTACTCATTCAAGGGTTTTTATTTCCACTATTTTATAGTGAAGACATCAAAACAATGAAATAACACACATGGAATCATATAGGAACCAAAACAAAGTGTTGAACACATTTATTTAGATTCCCCCAAGTAGCCTTGGTGACAGCTTTGAACACCCTTGGCATTCTCTCAACCAGTTTCACCTGGAATTATGTTTCAACAGTCTTGAAGGAGTTCCCACATATGCTGAGCACTTGTTGGCTGCTTTTCCTTCACTCTGCGGTCCAACTCATCCCAAAACATTTCAATCAGGTTAAAGTCGGGTGATTGTGGAGGCCAGGTTATCTGAGGCAGCACTCCATCACTCTCCTTCTTGGTCAAATAGCGCTTCCACAGCCTGGAGGTGGGTTGGGTCATAGTCCTGTTGAAAAACAAATGATAGTGGGACTAAGAGCAAACCAGATGGGATGGTGTATCGCTGCAGAATGCTGTGGTAGCCAGCATGGCTGAGTGTGCCTTGAATTCTAAATAAATCACAGTGTCATCAGCAAAGCACAATCACACCTCCTCCTCCATGCTTCACAATGGGAACTACAAATGCGGAGATCCGTTCACCTACTCTCTGTCTCACGAAGACACGGCGGTTGGAACCAAAAATCTCAAAAGGACAGATTTCCACAGGTCTAATGTCCATTGCTCGTGTTTCTTGGCCCAAGCAAGTCTCTTCTTCTTATAGCCTTCCTTTAGTAGTTGTTTCTTTGCAGAAATTCAACCATGAAGGCTTTATTCACGCAGTCTCCTCTGAACAGCTGATGTTGAGATTTGTCTATTACTTGAACTTATTTGGGCTGCAATTTCTGAGGCTGGTACTAATGAATTTATTCTCTGCAGCAGAGGTAACTCTGGGTTTTCCTTTCCTGTGACGGTCCTCATAAGAGCGGGTCTCATCATAGAGCTTGATGGTTTTTGCGACTGCACTTGAAGAAATCTTCAACCTTTTTGAAATGTTCCAGATTGACTGACCTTCATGTCTTAAAGTAATGTTGGACTGTCGTTTCTCTTTGCTTATTTGAGCTGTTCTTGCCATAATATGGACTTGGTCTTTTACCAACTAGGGCTATCTTGTGTATAACATCCCTACCTTGTCACAACACAACTGATTGTCTCAAATACATTTTTTAACTGTTAATTGAAATGCATTCCAGGTAGTCACCTGATGAAGCTGGTTGAGAGAATGCCAACAGTGTGCAAAGAGGTCATGAAGGCAAAGGGCGGCTACTTTGAAGAATCTCAAATAGAAAATATATTTTCATTTAAGACAGAGAAGCAACATATGGTAAGACGAGGGAGGGGATGTGTGTCTATTTGTCAATAACAGCTGGTGCGCGATGTCTAATATTAAAGAAGTCTTGAGCTACTGCTCGCCTGAGGTAGAGTACCTTATGATAAGCTGTAGACCACACGATCTATATTATTTGTAGCAGTCTATTGACCACCACTGACTGATGGTGGCACTAAGACTGCACTCAGCCAACTAAGGCCATAAGGAAAAAGAAAATGCTGATCCAGAAGAGGCACTCCTAGTGGCCGGGGACTTTAATGCAGGCAAACTTAAAATCGGTTTTACCACATTTTTTAACAGTATATCACATGTGAAACCAGAGGGGGAAAAAGAAACTCTAGACCACCTTTACTCTAGAGACAGAGATGCATACAAAGCTCTCCCCCACCCTCCATTTGGCAAATCTGACCGTAATTCTATCCTCCTGATTCCTACTTACTTCCTGCTTTTAGTTTTTGATTGTAACAGCTCGATATGGAAGTGGTCATATGACGCGAATGCTACGCTACAGGACTGTTTTTCTAACACAGACTGGAATATGTTCCGGGATTCATCCAATGGCGTTGAGGAGTATACCATCTTAGTCATCAGCTTTATCAATAAGTGCATCGACGATGACGTCCCCACATTGACCTTACATACAACCAGAAGCCATGGATTACAGGCAACATCCGCATCGAGCTAAAGGCTAGAGCTGCCGCTTTCGAGGAGCGGGACACTAACCCGAACGCTTATGAGAAATCCCACAATGCACTCAGACGTACCATCAAACAAGCAAAGCGTCAATACAGGATTAAGATTGAATCCTACTACACCGGCTCATACAATCGGCGGATGTGGCAGGGCTTGCAAACTATTACTGACTACAAAGAGAAACCCAGACGCGAGCTTCCCAATAATGCGAGCCTACCAGACGAGCTAAATGCCTTTTATTCTTTCTTCGAGGCAAGCAATACTGAAGCATGCAGGAGAGCACCAGCTGTTCTGTGACTGTGTGATAACGCTCATGGTAGCCGATGTGAGCAAGACCTTTAAACAGGTCAACATTCACAAAGCCGTGGGGCCAGAGGGATTACCAGGACATTTACTCAAAGCATGCGCAGACCAACTGGCAAGTGTCTACACTGACATTTTCAACCTCTCCCTGTCTGACATATCAACATGTTTAAAGCAAACCACCATAGTCCCTGTGCCCAAGAACACTAAGGTAACCTGCTTAAAATGACTACACGTAGCACTAAATCTCTGTAGCCATAAAATGCTTAGAAAGGCTGGTCATGGCTCACATCAATACCATTACCCCAGAAACCCTAGACCCATTTAATTTGCATACCGCTCCAACAGATCTACACTGCCCTTTCACACCTGGACAAAAGGATCACATATTTAAGAATGCTATTCATTGACTACAGCTCAGCATCCAACACCATAGTGCCCTCAAATGTCATCACTAAGCTAAGGACCCTGGGACTAAACACCTCCCTGTGCAACTGGATCCTGGACATCCTGACAGGCCGCCCCCAGGTTGTAAAGGTAGGTAACAACACATCCGCCACACTGATCCTCGACACGGAGGCCCCTCGGGGGTGCGTGCTCAGTCCCCTCCTGTACTCCCTGTTCACTAGCCTCCTGATGGGTTGCATCACTGCCTGGTATGGCAACTGTTCGGCCTAAGCCCCCAAGGCGCTACAGAGGGTAGTGCGTATGGCCCAGTACATCACCGGGGCCAAGCTTCCTGCCATCCAGGACTTCTATACCAGGCGGTGTCAGAGGAAGGCCAAGACTCCAGCCATCCTAGTCATAGACTGTTCTCTCTGCTTACCGCACGGCAAGCGTTACCGGAGAGCCAAGTCTAGGTCCAAGAGGCTTCTAAACAGCTTCTACCTCTAAGCCATAAGACTGCTGAACATATAATCAAATCGCTACCCAGACTATTTGCAATGCTACTCTCTTTTATTATCTATGCATAGTCACTTTAATGTCACTCTACATGTACATATTGCCTCAATTACTTCGACAACGGTGCCCCGCCCATTAACTCTATACCGGTACCCCCTGTATAGAGCCCTGCTATTGTTATTTACAGCTGCTCTTTAAATTATTTGTTATTCTTATCTTTTACTTTTTTTTTTAGGTATTTTCTTAAAACTGCACTGTTGGTTAAAAGGGCTTGTAAGTAAGCATTTCACAGTACGATCTAAACTGGTTGTATTCGACGCATGTGACAAGTAAAGTTGGATTTGAGCAAGTTAGCAAGGAAAACAATTACGTACAGCTTGGAGTCAACGTTACGTTTCTTTGCATACAGTAGATGTGCACACGTATCGGTAGCCTACAATATTCTATGGTTGGTGTGCGCGCGCGCTACAGTGTCTTCTTGCGAGTACACATGCCTCCCCACCATGCACACACGGGTCCCTGTCATCACCTGGGTCTCATCTCATCAGTCAGCATCACACATACAGTAGGAGAAGAGCGTCTTGCTGATGCTCTCTGCTGCCAGGCAGGGACACATTTAGAACGGTGCAAGTACAAGCGTGCCTCATGTTTTTATCTATCAATCAGGCCAGTATTCACAAAGGGTCACAGAGTAGGAGTGCTGTTCAAGGATCAGTTGTCCCCTTTAGATCATAATGAATAAGATTACATTGACGGGGACCTGGGGATACTCACAGAGTAGGAACAAATACAAAACTTAGTTGTTTCCTCTCCTTTGCTAATACATAGATTTCTTTACTCGTTGCAAGATACTGTGTGTACTACATCATTTTTTTATGATTGATACAATTCGCCATTTTGATTCGTTTCGTGGTCTCATTAGTCGAGCCAACGTGTTTTGAGAAGCCTTTTTAATAAACAGTGGTGTAAACTACTTAAGTAAAAATACTAAAACAGTACTACTCAAGTAGTTTTCTGGGGTATTTGTGATTTGATTTTATATTTTTTTGACAACTTTCACTTTACTCCAACGCATTCCTCAAGAAAACAATTTACTTTCCAACTCCATACATTTTCCGTGACACCTAGAAGTACCCGTTACATTTTGAATGCTTAGCAGGTCAGGAAAATTGTCCGATTCACTCACTTATCAAGAGTAAATCCCCGGTCATCCCTATGGCATCTGATCTGACGGACTCACTAAACACAGACTTACTTAAGTAGTATTTTACCTGCTGACTTTCACTTTTACTTGAGTCATTTTCTATTAAAAAGGTATCTTTACTTTTACTCAAGTATGACAATTGGGTACTTCTCCCACCGCAGCTTTTAAAATTAGCCTCAAATGATTCACACTCAGTTTTCAAGAAGCTATGCGGCTTGAATTTGGATCACCAAGTTTATAATATTCAGGACAGCAATGCGTGTGGGCTCTCTGTAACAAACAAAACAAAAGCTTGGCCTTTATTTATCATTCAGACGAGATGCATTATATGGAAACCAAGCAACGAAAACCTAATTAATAACTGATCAAAAGCTTTTGAACACACAGGCCTTAAAGCAACCGGGCAAAACAGGACAGAAATCTATGTATACACTCGTCAACAAACACACTCACAGATATGCATGCACACGGGAACATCAATATGTGCACTTGTAGCCTACGTGTTCGTCGGAAAAAAATATCCATACCACCCACCCATCCACCCACACACGGCCCTGAGCTGCAGATGCCACACCAGCTCTGGAACACTCACAGGACAGTGTTCCTAACTGGAAGGGATTGCATCACAAGGCCATGCCTTAATTCAATTGGTATTGTGTTCTCTGCCTACAAGGCTTTGAGACGGCAGTGGAGGTCTGAGCTGAAGGACGATCGAAAACAAGGACATTTCTAAGTGACCCCCAAACTTTTGAACGGGAGTGTGTCTTTCAGGCTGTTGTGTCAGGGAGGCCTGCTTTGATAGAGACACTCCCAAACAGGTAAGACACACATAGACGACCCAATCGAGGTTGTTAAACTTGCAACCCAGGATACTGGGTTGTAAAACTTGACAAAAATAAGATTAAAACCCACGATACACTTTCGCTCTTTCCATCCTCCTCCCTTTAGTGCCCGTCTTATCCTGCCCCTGTCCAGTTAAGTGGTGGAGAGTTCAGGAGGTGTGATAGAGAAATGTGTCAACCTCCACAAACAGGTAAGAGACACAGAGAGAGAGAGAGAGATGACCCAATGCATGTTATGTTCAACTTGACAAAAAGAACAATAAAATAAAACAATTCAGAATCATTTGACATTGAATACTCATGATGTTTATGTCTCTAATTAATGTCTTTCATGTTGGTGTATCGGGGTGGCGTGCTCTGTCCTCTCCAATTCAGACCAAAGCAAGACTGTGTTTAAAGCTCACTATGGATCTACCAACATTTTGGCCTCTACAAAGTCTTAAGGATGTCGTTGCAGTGTGATTAGCGTGTGTTCTGTTTCTCCCGTCTCTGTCCTCCATACCGTCTTGTCATAATCACCGCAGCTGATGGCACATACTCAACTTGTACTTGATAAACCAACACCATCAATCAATGTAATTTGTATACCAAACAGAATTGCTAGTCTAAATGTAATCTTGTATGTTTGTCTTCTCTCCACTACCCAGAAATACATGGATGCGTGCACAACGCTCATTCAGAAGTACTCCTCGTTGAGAGACCACACGGGGGAAGAAATATGTAAGAATTATGACATTTTCCTACTCAACATTAATTCACACACTAATAACCTTTTTTTTTTTTACACCAGATTGCACCTATCCAGACCATGTGCTGGCTTGGATCTTTTGCTCTCACGTGGTTTATTCCATCACATTTGTAGCAGCATAAATGAGACAATCGCTAGTTACGTAATTGACTAAGTCTGCCCCTCTGACCTCGGTCCCAATAATCCATCATGACATTTGTCATGTACCCTTGACAGTATGCAGCTGCTCTAGTTCTACTCATTCTAAATCCCGTCTTCTCACTAAACACCCTCCAATTTAAAAAAGGTAAATGCAAAGTTAGAAGTCATACTGTGTAAGCTGTACTCAGTTAACTTACTGTTGGAAATATGACTTGGGTAACCCTAAAAATCGGACACATTTTTGTGTAAAGCTCCCATCGCCTACCATAAGAATAGATGGGAATCCCTTTGCGGATGAGAGCTCCATGGGATTGAGAGTGGCAATGGGGGTCCATTTCCTTTTTTAGATTTAGTATGCAGCATCAGTGAAAAGCTCTATGCCTTGCATTCAGAAATATGTTCTGGGAATTGATGAGGGGGGTAAATGACCAACAAATGTTGAATGGCAAAGTTTTTGCTGCAGAGAGAAGGACAGGGGAGACAAGAGCAAAGTAATGCGAGGTCAGTTGTATAACAGCCACATTACTCAAACTAGAAACCACATACAACACTGTTGTTCAATGTGTCTCTACATGCCTGTGAGTTTTAGTATTATTTCATTTAACCTTTATTTAACTAGGCAAGTCATTTAAGAACAAACAAATGCTTATTTGCAATGACGGCCTAGGAACAGTGTGTTAACTGCCTTGTTCAGGGGCAGGACGGTAGATTTTTTTTATCTTGTCAGCTCAGGGTATCGATCCCTAGAAAGTTATTTGAGGAACCGTTTTAAAAAGTTATTTAGGGAAAAGGTTCCTTGAGGCACCTTTAAGGATTCCACCCGTGTTGCAATATGAGGAACCCCAAAAAGTACCTTCAGTACCTTAAGAGTGTTGAATGAACACAAAAAGTCAGCTCTTTTACACACTCAAGTAGTTAACATACAAACGTAATGTTGTGTCATGCAGTGTAACTTCCCAGAATTCATTGACTCGCAGCGAGAGTATAGAAGAATTAGGCTCAATTTGATAATATAAAAAAGGTCAAATGGCCCAAGTCTCATAGCAGCAGGAAGATGTTTGGAGGGGGGCTGCACATTTTTTGGTCGAAAGGAGAGTGCACTACTGCCAAGTCCCATAGTCTAGTCAACCTATCAAGTCAACCCATCGTGACATGCTTATTGAAAGGCAGATAAAAACCTACCCCGACACATAAGTACGCTGTATCAGGCAGCCTAAAGCATAAATCATAGTCCACAGACGCAGAGACGCGATAGTCCAGCGTCCCATTGTTACATAGATACTCGTCTCTCGAGACCTCCATCCACCGTGGACGCACAGCCCGAACGCGCACCTCTCCACTTCCTCTATTCATTTGAATGTGCTGACAGGTGGAGAAATTGCTTGAGCTGCGCTGAGAATTATGAATGCCAACGGTCCAATATTCTACAACACTGCTGTGCATATGCATACACGTTTAGGACTACAAAGAAACCCTTTATGCTGCATTCGTAACAAAGTGGGAAGTGGAAATGTATCACATACGACTGGGGAAAATCCACTTGAAAAGCCTCCAACTGGTGATTACTAGTGATAAACTCATCATCCAGGGCGCTCACTCCTCTCACATGCTCTGACGTCACCTACTAAGGAAATGACTTTGATAACATCTTCTGCAGTTAAATGCAACAAAACATTAGTCATAAAAAGCTATCTGGTAATGTGGTATTTGAACACTATAATTAGTTTGCAAGCATGCTAGCTGTACTTTTAGTTTATGGTATATGCAGTTTGTTGGCCATTAGCCAACCTGCTCTTATCAATGAGTGAATGAATGCATCCAACTGGTATTCACCACTTCACAATGTAGTAAATTCCCATTTCCCACTTTGTTACGAAAGCAGCACAACTCACAGACCATGGAGTAGGTTGATGTCTAGTAGGTTGGACCAGTCTCACATCACCGCCAACACGGAAATATTTCAAATCTGATCAATCTGTGAGAGATTTGTGACTGGACGTCGGGGCTGTCCTTGTTTTATTTTTAACTGACATCATTTACCTGACTCCGAGAAAAAGCGGACGTCACCCCATGACAGCCGTTGACAGTGAATTTGTTTGAGAACTGTTTCGAGTGGCCATCAAATGTGCCATCTAAACATTCAAAAATGTCTTTCAAGCTTTTAAATCGTTCAATTTTGAAACAAAATTGCACAAAACCTTGTAGACAGGTGTTGGCTGAACATGCACACACTGTGCAACGATTCCATCGACAAAGCTTGTTACGTTGTAGCGGCAGCCTATATAAAACTATCAAGGCTCGCAACAAATTACATTTTAACAGTTTACACAATGGCGGGATGTGGCTGGCTAAAGCTTCGGTGTGATATTTCTGCACAACAGAACAGGAAAACGGAGTCGTGACAGGACACAGATTGAAGCACCACGTTAATAATAATAATAATAATAATATATGCCATTTAGCAGACGCTTTTATCCAAAGCGACTTACAGTCATGTGTGCATACATTCTACGTATGGGTGGTCCCGGGAATCGAACCCACTACCCTGTCGTTACAAGCACGTTACAAGCACCATGCTCTACCAACTGCTCTACTGCTCTACCAACTGAGCTACAGAAGGACCAACCGACCCCCCAGAAGGACCAACCGACCCTCGAACTAACCGACTACCAGACGGATTTTAGTCGGTGTAGAGGCTTCTACCGAATCTGGTCTACCTGTCACACGTCCGATCAACCGCATTGTCAGTAGCCTAAATAAATAGCCAGTCAATACCTGTTGACTCCTCCTACCGACGTGTTGGTTGGTGGAAGTCCCGAACCGAGCCGTTTATGTTTTGTCCTGTGCTTCTTTTCCGAAGTCCTTAGACGAGGAGTGGCCCGGTATAGGACGGTCTGCTTCGTCAGACGGTGTGAGTCTGACAAGAGCTCTGCGAGTTTTCTGCAAAGAAACTGGTGTTCACGGAGCCGCGCAAATGGATGCAAGGCTTAGAGAGCAGCAGCCATTGCGGTCACGTGCATTTTCGGGAAACCCAACACTGGCCAGCCTAGAGAAGTCCACTCCCACGTTTCATATCTACCATGTCAATTATGTCATCTACAGCAGGGCTTCGCAAAAATCGGTCCTGGAGGCCCCCCCGGGGTGCACATTTTTTTGGTTTATGCCCTAGCCCTAGCACCGCGCAGCTATTCAAATAATCTAAACTTGATGATGAGTTGGTTATCTGAATCAGCTGTACTGTACATCAAAACTCCATCCTGCTAAGAAGCCTACTATTGCTCTTCTAACTAGGACATTGGAAGTGCAACATGCATCAAATGTTTATAATATTCCATTCATAATCAAACGAATACATTACGTGTAATGCTGTTTTGAATATAAATGTGGCATCAATGTCACTATCTATATTAGATTGGTTTCGTTTTTTTCTCATCAAGAATGAATCCTATCTGTGTCAACTGTCAATGAACCAAATTCTTAGTGTACAATCTAAGGGCGCTTTCACATGTCACTGTATGCTCCAGACCCTGGAGCGTTTGTACCCTAATCCACGCTGTAAAGCACGTGTGAAACGCAAACAAACCCTGGCTGAAACGAATCGTGGATCTGCGTGGGTAGCTTGTCCAAGATCCTGCAGATCAGCAGTACCGGGTTTTGTGACGAACCAGCGTGAGGCGCGTAAAACATTTTTTTGCCCGTTGTGAACAAGCTCGCTCGCTAACTTCATTTTGTTGGTGATACTAGAAGCATATTGTGATGATGATTTGGTTACTTTGCGGTAGGGCAATCGGTTTCCATTTGTCTAAGCCTGATTTTGGCCTGCCCTCACTAGCAGACCCAAGCATATAGGCCTACTTGTATGTATCACTGAGGACCGCCCCCCCTCCCCCCCATACCCCGTGATCAAACATGCCTGTAAAATCCATTTTTCTCAGCAAGGATGGAAAACAGGCATTTTTTATGGGGCCTGGCTGCCAACCAGGAGGGGCTCCTGGGAACTGTCCCGTGCTGGGTCGGTAACATGTCGCCTCACTGCTATCATCTTCACATCCCCCACTCTCTCCCAGTCCAACGCTTTGACTGACAAGTGAAGGGATACGACCCTGATCCAGCTAGGGCTTATACAGCACATGCTCTCAGGAATCCCTGACGCCATTCATTTTAAGGGACTACGCTACAGTATTCCTGCTAGACGTCTCTCTCTCTCTCTCTCTCTCGTTGTTTCTTTCGCCCACAATGTAATCTTTCAAAGGGGCTTTCAAAGATGATTCCTCTGACACTCATCCTGGCTAGTGTCTTCCTCTCTCCTCTCCTGGCCTCGCCTGGTATCCCTCTCCTCTGTTTATGGCAGACTGTAGTGGGCTACAATCCAATCTATTCCTGAGATGGAAGTGAGCGCAACGGGTCCGTCCAAACCGCACTTGTTACTGCCGGACAGGGTGTGCCATTGGGCAGGCATCCCTGGCTGGGTGTCCTCTCTCATCTCTCCCTTCTCTCCTCTCCTCTCCCTTTTCCAAGATGTATGAGGAGAGCGACAGCTGCTAGGAGACTGCCAGGACCTTTTATCCACACAGCACTATGGCCTGGCTGGCCGGCGCAGGTTCCAGGGAGAGTGTCTGCAGACCTGGGTACAAATACTATTTGAACTGTGGAAGACTTTGAACGTGGAGTGTCATGTGGGCGTCATTTGCACATTGGAGACGCTTCTATTGGCTCAATCACGCCAGGATAAGCTCAAACAAGCCCAACTAGTATTTGGAATGATTTTCAAATAGTATTTCAGCCTAGGTCTAGTGGATCCAGAGTGTGTGTTTGTGTCTCCTGGGACAGGAAACTGAGCATCCCAGGGCAGAAAGATAGGAGGTTTATGGGCCACGGAGACTAAACTAGCAGATGGGTGTCTTTGCCTGGTCTAAGCCTTCCTCTCCTTAATCTGTCTGGGACTGCAGGAGCACAGGCTTGAGCACAGATGTGGCCGTAAGCAAGTGCATGTGTATTTGTGCTTATTTGTGTGTGTGTGTATTTGTGCTTATTTGTGTGTGTGTGTGTGTGTGTGTGTGTGTGTGTGTGTGTGTGTGTGTGTGTGTGTGTGTGTGTGTGTGTGTGTGTGTGTGTGTGTGTGTGTGTGTGTGTGTGTGTGTGAGAGCAAGAGGACAAGTACATTAGAGTGTCTAGTTTGAGAAACAGACGCCTCACAACTGGCAGCTTCATTAAATAGTACCCGCAAAACACCAGTCTCAACGTAAATAGTGAAGAGGCGACCCTCTGTATCCTGGCCTTCTAGGCAGAGTTGCAAAGAAAAAAACATATCTCAGACTGGCCAATAAAAATAAAATATTAAGATGGGCAAAGGAACACAGACACTTGACAGAGATATGGTTTTTCTTTGCAACTCTGCCTAGAAAGCCAGCATCCTCGGAGTCGCCTCTTCACTGTTGACGTTGTTTCCGGCCATTTTGAGCCTGTAATCGAACCCACAAATGCTGATGCTCCAGATACTCAACTAGTCTAAAGAAGGCCAGTTTAATTTCTTCTCTAATCAGCACAACAGTTTTCAGCTGTACTAACATAATTGCAAAAGGGTTTTCTCATAATCAATTAGCCTTTGAAAATGATAAACTTGGATTAGCTAACACAACGTGCCATTGTAACACAGTGATGGTTGCTGATAATGGGCCTTTGTAGATATTCTATTATAATCAGCCGTTTCCAGCTACAATAGTCATTTACAACATTAACAATGTCTACACTGTATTTCTGATCAATTTGATGTCATTTTAACAGACAACAAAATTGCTTTTCTTTCAAAAACAAGGACATTTCTAAGTGACTCCAAACTTTTGAATATATTAGTATATTAGTCGTATACACAGATATCCAGGTGTTATAGCAGGTGCAGCAAAATGCTTGTTTCTAGCTCCAACAGTGCAGTGGAATGTCTCAGGAAATACACAAATATTCTAAAAGTCTAAACAAGAAATTTAAACAAGAAATCAAGAAATTACAGAACGGGTCCAATTAAACAAACCAGAGTAGAAATGTTAGAGTGAGCATGTGTTAGGATCCAGAATATAAATACATGATGTGTATAGACAGCAGAGGTGGGACCAAGTCATTGTTTTACAAGTCACAAGTAAGTCTCAAGTCTTAGCACTCAAGTCCCAAGTCAAGTCCTAAGTCAAGACAGGCAAGTCAAGTCTCAAGTCCTATACTTTTGAGTTCCGAGTTCGAAACAAATCATAATGTGCTCTTCACCAAATGTAATACCATTTCATATTTTTAACAAGAGTAATAGTTAGTATATTACATTTACGCAAATCATGAATGCTTTTAAAAATATCTACATATTTATTACTTTCCAAATAAACATTATATTTCCATGGAAATACATGGGTAGCCATGTGAAAGAGTTTTAATTTAGTTTTAATTTTTTAATATTTGGGCTTGGGGAGGGTATCAAGTCAGGTCGAGTCATAAAGGCTCAAGTCCAAGTCAAGTCACGAGTCATTTGTGTTAAAGTCAAAGTCGAGTTGCAAGTCATCATATTTGTGACTCGATTCTGACTCGAGTCCAAGTCATGTGACTCGAGTCCAAGTCATGTGACTCGAGTCCACACCTCAGACAGTATATTATTTGGAAATATAATGATATGTACAGTTGTAGGTATATTAGGATTGTGTATGTACAATTCCCACAGAAAGTCTTACAACCCCCCCCCCCCTTGGAGTTCTTCACATTTTATTGAAATATTTTATTAAAATGGATTTAATTGTCATTATTTTGTCAACGATCTACACAAAAATACTCTGTAATTGAAAAAATATGATTAATGAAAAATCAAACACTTACCTTGATTAGATAAGTGTCACGCTCGCTATCCTCAAACTCCCTGTCATAAATCGACCAAGGCGCAGCGTGCATGTAGTTCCACATCCTTTAATGAAAGTGAAACCGAAACAACCAAATAACAAACAGGTAAACAGCAAAGAACGTGACCCAATCGAGGTGCACACAAACACACACGGAAAAATAATTACCCACAAAACACAGATGGGAAAAGGCTACCTAAAGTGGGGCAAAAAAAGTATTTAGTCAGTCACCAATTGTGCAAGTTCTCCCACTTAAAAAGATGAGAGAGGTCTGTAATTTTCATCATAGGTCCACTTCAACTATGACAGACAAAATGAGGGGGAAAACATCCAGAAAATCACATTGTAGGATTTTCTATTAATTTATTTGCAAATTATGTTGGAAAATAAGTATTTGGTCAATAACAAACAAGCAAGATTTCTGGCTCTCACAGTCCTGTAACTTCTTCTTTAAAAGGCTCATCTGTCCTCCACTCGTTACCAGTATTAATGGCACCTGTTTGAACTTGTTATCAGTATAAAAGACACCTGTCCACAACCTCAAACAGTCACACTCCAAACTCCACTATAGCCAAGACCAAAGAGCTGTCAAAGGACACCAGAAACAAAATTGTAGACCTGCACCAGGTTGGGAAGACTGAATCTGCAATAGGTAAGCAGCTTGGTTTGAAGAAATCAACTGTGGGAGCAAATATTAGGAAATGGAAGACATACAAGACCACTGATAATCTCCCTCGATCTGGGGCTCCACGCAAGATCTCACCCCATGGGGTCAAAATGATCACAAGAACGGTGAGCAAAAAACCCAGAACCACTCGGGGGGACCTAGTGAATGACCTGCAGAGAGCTGGGACCAAAGTAACAAAGCCTATTATCAGTAACACACTACGCCGCCAGGGACTCAAATCCTGCAGTGCCAGACGTGTCCCCCTGCCTAAGCCAGTATATGTCCAGGCCCATCTGAAGTTTGCTAGAGAGCATTTGGATGACCCAGAAGAAGATTGGGAGAACGTCATATGGTCAGATGAAACCAAAATATAACTTTTTGGTAAAAACTCAACTCGTCGCGTTTGGAGGACAAAGATTGCTGAGTTGCATCCAAAGAACAACATACCTACTGTGAAGCATGGGGGTGGAAACATCATGCTTTGGGGCTGTTTTATACGTTGCATATATATATATATATATATATATATATATATTCTAAAATGGATAAATATATATAATATATATTTTATACGTATATATATATATATATATATATATATATATATATACATTTTATACGTGGCATATATATATATATATATATATATATATATATCTTTTTTTTATACGTGGCATATATATATATATGTGTGTATTTATCCATTTTAGAATAAGGCTGCAATGTAAAAAAAAAAAAAAACGTAAGGAGTCTGAATACTTTCGAAATGCACTGTATGCATAGGGGTAAGGTGACTAGGCATCAGATATAAGATAAACAGAGTAGTAGCAGCAGCTTGTATGCGAGTGGGTGTGCATGTGTGAGTCAGCATAAGTGGGTGTGCATGTGTGAGTCAGTATAAATGTGTGTGCATATTATGTTTGGGTGAGGATACAAAGTTAAATCAGATAGTCTGTGTAGCTATTTTGTTAGCTATTTATCAGTCTTATTGCTTGAGGATAGAATCTGTTCAAGATAAGAATAACAAATAATTAAAGAGCAGCTGTAAATAATAATAGCGGGGCTCTATACAGGGGGTACCGGTACAGAGTCAATGTGTGGGGGCACCGGTGTCGAGGTAATTCTGGTAATATGCACATGTAGGTAGAGTTATTAAAGTGACTATGCATAGATAATAACAGAGAGTAGCAGCAGTGTAGAAGGGGGGGGGGCGTTGAAAATAATCTGGGTAGCCATTTGATTAGCTGTTCAGGAGTCTTATGGCTTGTGGGTAAAAGCTGTTGAGAAGCCTCTTGGACCTAGACTTGGCTCTCCGATACCACTTGCCGTGCGGTAGCAAAGAGAACAGTCTATGACTACGATGACTACGATGGAATACGCTGATTCGGTGTGTGAGTTCATTAGAATGTGCGTTGAAGATGTCGTTCCCATAGCAACGATTAAAACATTCCCTAACCAGAAACCGTGGATTGATGGCAGCATTCGCGTGAAACTGAAAGTGCGAACCACTGCTTTTAATCAGGGCAAAGTGACTGGTAACATGACCGAATACAAACAGTGCAGCTATTCCCTGTGCAAGGCTATCAAACAAGCTAAGCGTCAGTATAGAGACAAAGTAGAATCTCAATTCAACGGCTGCAACGAAAACATGCGGACTCTCCTTCACTGCAGCCGAGGTGAGTAAGATATTTAAACGTGTTAACCCACATGCTTCAAGAGGGCCACCATTGTTCCTGATCCCAAGAAACCTAAGGTAACTGAGCTAAACGACTACCACCCCGAAGCACTCACTTCTGTCATCATGAAGTGCTTTGAGAGACCCTACCTGACACCCTAGACCCACTCCAATTTGCTTACCGCCCAAATAGGTCCACAGACGATGCAATCTCAACCACACTGCACACTGCCCTAACCCATCTGAACAAGAGGAATACCTATGTGAGAATGCTGTTCATCGACTACAGCTCGGCATTCAACACCATAGTACCCTCCAAGCTCATCATCAAGCTCGAGACCCTGTGCAACTGGGTACTGGACTTCCTGACGGGCCGCCCCCAGGTGGTGAGGGTAGGCAACAACATCTCCACCCCGCTGATCCTCAACACTGGGGCCCCACAAGGGTGCGTTCTGAGCACTCTCCTGTACTCCCTGTTCACCCACGACTGCGTGGCCATGCACGCCTCCAACTCAATCATCAGGTTTGCGGACGACACAACAGTGGTAGGCTTGATTACCAACAACGACGAGACGGTCTACAGGGAGGAGGTGAGGGCCCTCGGAGTGTGGTGTCAGGAAAATAACCTCACACTCAATCAACGTCAACAAAACTAAGGAGATGATTGTGGACTTCAGGAAACAGCAGAGGGAACACCCCCTATCCACATCGATGGAACAGTAGTGGAGAGGGTAGTAAGTTTTAAGTTCCTCGGCATACACATCACAGACAAACTGAATAGGTCTACTCACACAGACAGCATCGTGAAGAAGGCGCAGCAGCGCCTCTTCAACCTCAGGAGGCTGAAGAAATTTGGCTTGTCACCAAAAGCACTCTACAGATGCACAATCGAGAGCATCCTGGCGGGCTGTATCACCGCCTGGTACGGCAAATGCTCCACCCACAACCGCAAGGCTCTCCAGAGGGTAGTGAGGTCTGCACAACACATCACCGGGGGCAAACTACCTGCCCTCCTGGACACCTACACCACCCAATATTACAGGAAGGCCATAAAGATCATCAAGGACAACAACCACCCGAGCCACTGTCTGTTCACCCCGCTATCATCTAGAAGGCGAGGTCAGTACAGGTGCATCAAAGCTGGGACCGAGAGACTGAAAACAGCTTCTATCTCAAGGCCATCAGACTGTTAAACAGCCACCACTAACATTGAGTGGCTGCTGCCAACACACTGACACTGACTCAACTCCAGCCACTTTAATAATGGGAATTGATGGGAAATGATGTAAAATATATCACTAGCCACTTTAAACAATGCTACCTAATATAATGTTTACATACCCTACATTATTCATCTCATATGTATATACTGTACTGTATATCATCTACTGCATCCTTATGTAATACATGTATCACTAGCCACTTTAACTATGCCACTTTGTTTACATACTCATCTCATATGTATATACTTTACTCGATACCATCTACTGTATCTTGCCTATGCTGCTCTGTACCATCACTCATTCATATATCTTTATGTACATATTCTTTATCCCCTTACACTGTGTATAAGACAGTAGTTTTGGAATTGTTAGTTAGATTACTTGTTGGTTATTACTGCATTGTCGGAACTAGAAGCACAAGCATTTCGCTACACTCGCATTAACATCTGCTAACCATGTGTATGTGATTTGATTTGATTTGATGGCTGGAATCTTTGACAATTTTTAGAGCCTGACTTCGCCTGGTATATGGGTCCTGGATGGCAGGAAGCTTGGCCCCAGTGATGTACTGGGCCGTACACACTACCCTCTGTAGTACCTTGCGATCGGAGGCTGAGCGGTTGCCATACCAGGCAGTGATGCAACCCTTCAGGATGCTCTCGATGGTGCAGCTGTAAAACCTTTTGAGGATCTGAGGACCCATGCCAAATCTTGTCAGTCTCCTGGGGGGGAATAGGTTATGTTGTGCCCTCTTCACAAATGTCTTGGTGTGCTTGGACCATTCTAGTTTGATGGTGATGTGGACGTCAAGGAACTTGAACCTCTCAACCTGCTCCACGATAGCCCTGTCGATGAGAATGGGGGCGTGCTCAGTCCTCCTTTTCCTGTACTCCACAATCATCTCATTTGTCTTGATCACATTGACGGAGAGGTTGTTGTCCTTGCACCACACAGTCAGATCGTCTCAATGTTGTCGGTGATCTGGCCTACCACTGATGTGTCATCAGCAAAGTTAATGATGGTTTTGGAGTCTTGCATGGCCATGCAGTCATTAATGGAAAGGGAGTACAGGAGGGGACTGAGCACGCACCCCTGAGGGGCCCCCGTGTTGAGGATCAGCGTGGCGGATGTGTTGTTACCTACACTTACCGCCTGGGGGCAGCCCGTCAGGAAGTCCAGGATCCAGTTGCAGAGGGAGGAGTTTAGTCCCAGGGTCCTTAGCTTAGTGATGAGCTTTGAGGGCACTATTATGTTGAATGCTGAGCTGTAGTCAATGAATAGCATTCTCACATAGGTGTTCCTTTTGTCCAGGTGTGAAAGGGCATATAAATAAATAAATAAATAAAGGGCAATGTGGAGTGCAATAGAGATTGCATTATCTGTGGATCTGTTGGTGCGGTATGTAAATTGGAGTGGGTCTAGGGTTTCTTTGAATATAGTGTTGATGTGAACCAACCATGACCAACCATGCAAAACATTTCATGGCTACAGATGTGAGTGCTGGTCATTTAGGCAGGTTACTTTCATGTTCTTGGGCACAGGGACAATGGTGGTCTGCTTTAAACATGTTGGTATTACAGACTCAGACAGGGAGAGGTTGAAAATGTCAGTGAAGACACTTGCTAGTTGGTCAGCACATGCTCGGAGTACACGTCCTAGTAATCCGTCTGGCCATGTGGCCTTGTGAATGTTGACCCATTTAAACGTCTTACTCACATGGCCTGGGGAGAGGGTGATCAAACAGTCATCCAGAACAGCTGATGCTCTCATGCATGTTTCTATGTTACTTGCCTCGAAGTGAGCAAAGAGGTTATTTAGCTCGTCTGGTAGGCTCGTGTCACTGGGCGGATCATGGCTGTGCTTCCTTTGTAGTCTGTAATAGTTTGCAAGCCATACCACATCCGACAAGAGTCGGAGCCGGTGTAGTACGATTCGATCTTAGTCCTGAATTGAAGCTTTGCCTGTTTGATAGTTCGTCGGAGGGCATAGCAGGATTTCTTATAAGCTTCCGGGTTAGAGTCCCGCACCTTGAATGTGGCAGCTCTACCCTTTAGTTCAGTGTGAATGTTGCCTGTAATCCATGCCTTCTGGGTGGGGTATGCATGTACTGTCACTGTGGGAACGAGGTCCTCGATGCACTTATTGATAAAGCCAGTTACTGATGTGGTGTACTCCTCCCTGATAAAGACAGCTTGGCTGTCGAAACGTTTGGTAATTACATTTTTGCATCTGAGCTCCTAGAGTGTGCGGCTCTCTTTTATTTTCAAGTACTCCTCAATGCCATCAGAGGAATCCCGGTACATATTCCAGTCTATGCTAGCAAAACAGTCCTGCAGTTTAGCATCTGCTTCATCTGACCACTTCTTTGATTGACCGAGTCACTGGTGCTTCCTGCTTTCATTTTTGCTTGTAAGCAGGAATCAGGAGGATAGAATTATGGTCAGATTTGCCAAATGGAGGGCAAGGGAGATCTTTGTATGCGTCTCTGTGTGTGGTGTAAAGGTGGTCTAGAAATGTTTTCCCTCTGGTTGCACATTTAACATGCTGATAAAATTGAGGTTAAACTAATTTAAGTTTCCCTGCATTAAAGTCCCCGGCCACTAGGAGTGGCGCCTCTGGATGAGCGTTTTCCTGTTTGCTTATGACGGTATACAGCTCATTGAGTGTGGTTTTCGTGCCAGAATCGGTCTGTGGTGGTATGTAGACAGCTACGAAAAATACAGATGAAAGCTCTCTAGGTAGGTAGTGCGGTCTAAAGCTTGTCATGAGATACTCTACCTCAGGTGAGCAAAACCTTGAGGCTCCCTTAGATATTGTGCACCAGCTGTTGTTTACATATAGGCCACTGCCCTGTGTCTTTACCAGAGGCTGCTGTTCTATTCTGACGAAAGAGTGTATAACCCGCCAGTTTATGTTCTTAATGTCGTCGTTCAGCCACGACTCGGTGAAACATGAGATATTACAGTTCTTAATGTCCCGTTGGTAGGATATACGTGCTTTCAGTTCGTCCCATTTATTTGCCAGCGATGGAACATTAGCTAGCAGGACGGAAGGCAAAGGCAGATTAGCCACTCATCGCCTGATCCTCACAAGGCACCCTGATCTTTTTCAGCGAAATCTCAGTTTCCTTCTCCAGCGAATGCCCGGGATCTGGACCTGGTCGGGTGTCTCTAGTATCTCCCTCCCTTTCGACTCGTTGAAGAAAAACTCTTTGTCTAATCTGAGGTGAGTAATCGCAGTTCTGATGTCCAGAAGCTATTTTCGGTCATAAGAGACGGTAGCAGCAACATCATGTACAAAACAAGTTCCGAACAACGCAAAAAAAAGAAAAAAATAGCATGGTTGGTTAAAAGCCGATAAGACGGCAGCCACACCCTCTGGTGCAATTTATCTTCACAGTCTTCACAAATTCTTAAGAACAACTTCCCAATATTGAGTTGCACCCCCTTTTGCCATCAGAACAGCCTCAAAAGGTCAGAGCATCAACTCTACAAGGTGTCAAAAGCGTTCCACAGGGATGCTGGCCCATGTTGACTCCAATTATTCCCACAGTTGTGTCAAGTTGGCTGGGTGTCCTTTGGGTGGTGGACCATTCCTGATACACACGGGAGACTGTTTAGCGGGAAAAACCTAGCTGTGCTGAAGTTCTTGACACACTCAAACTGGTGCGCCTGGCACCTACTACCATACCCCGTTCAATGGTACTTAAATATTTTCCTGTCTTGCCCATTCACCCTCTGAACGGCACACATACCACAATCCACGTCTTACTTGTTTCAAGGCTTAAAAATCCGTCTCGAAGTGGATTTAACACGTGAAGTCAATAAGGGATCATAGCTTTCACCTGGATTCACCCGGTCAGTCTGTCATAGAAATATCCATTTTATACACTCAGTGTATGTGCATGAACTGTCTGTATTGTGTGGAGTTTTTTAATGAGAAATGTGTGGGTTTGTGTGAGTGTGTGCGGCTGAACCTCTATTCATGTGTGTTTGTGAAAGGTCACACCACTTGGCCTTAGGAAATAACAGGCTGGTCGAGATCCTATCTGCTTTTGGGGGATTAAAACAGGCATAGTTTAGACTCCCCCTCTGAAGTGGGAATCCACATAAAAGAAAATAGGCTCACAAATCTACCCCTCTCTCACTGCTTCTCTCTCGCTCACACACACACACACACACACACACACACACACACACACACACACACACACACACACACACACACACACACACACACACACACACACACACACACACACACACACACACACACACACCCCGCACCCGCACACACACCCGCACCCGCACACACACGCACACGTGCACACACACACACACACACACACACACACACACACACACACACACACACACACACACACACACACATAGAGGCATGCACACACACACAAAAACACCAATTACGCCTTTTTGCCACTACAACGCTCTTAACATTAACACTCTACTGCGGACTCTAGCCCTGGCAGTAACATTCACAGACTAACACACACACACACACCCACACACACACACACACACACACACACACACACACACACACACACACACACACACACACACACACACACACACACACACACACACACACACACACACACACACACACACACACACACACACACACACACAAAGCCAGAGGCCATTATGCCATTTAATTTTCTTTAACACACATTGAGAAAGATACATCATTTTTCCAGCATTTCTGGACAGCGCAGCGCAGTGCAAGCCGCTTGGTGGGGTTGAGCCCATCTGAAAGCATGTGGTAAGCCATGTGGAATGTTTCAAATCACTCCCAGATGTGGAAGCTAGCGCTGACACAGTTAACCCCTCAGCTCCAATGTCAATGGCACCCTATGCCCTATTTAGTGCATTCTTTTGACCAGGGCCCATACTACTTTTGATCAGAGCCCTATGTGCCCTGATCAAAAGTAGTGCACTTAACAGGTTGCTATTTGGGATGTAACCCAGAGAAGGTGCTTCAGTTAGGGGAAGAGGGGAAGTTAGTGGGAGATTTGGAGGGAAGCATGTGGGTCTTTTTCCTCTGTTTATTGTTTTTATCGTTCTTTCTCTGTCTCCCTCACTCTCCCCTGTCAGCTGAACGAGAAAAGGTGAGGTATGTCTGGTGTGTGTGTGTGTGTGTGTGTGTGGTGTTCCATGTGCACTTCAGAGAGAGGGAGGGCCATGGAGGAATTGTGTCTCTTTCTCCCTGAGTGGGCATCATACATCAGTGTGAACTAGACCTGAAGAAAGAGAGAGAGAGAGAGAGAGAGAGAGAGAGAGGGAATGTTTTTAGATACAGACTGTACCTTTCCACAACCTGAACAGGAACATGTATTCCCTATTCAGCCTGTAGGTGCATGTAGGTTCACATGGTCACTCGTCGGTTGCCATTGGTTGTCACATGTTGCAATTACGGTAATTATGCAAATACTGCAACAGTATGAGAGAAATGACTGAAACTAAATTAACTGACTAGTTGTAGCCATCAATCTCTTCAGTAGTAGGTAAGGAATTGAGCACCTGCAAATAGCTGGTAAAGCGATGAAATTATTATAATAATAATAAAATATATAGCTGCGATTAACGGGGGTTCACAGGATGACAGAAAAGACACAAGATCAGTTGGATAACAAAGCAAAACAAAGATAGTTCCTACATGATATAACCATTTTCCTTTACGTCCAATCAGCAAAAACATCACCATTTATCTCTCAATACTAAGCATGACGCAAGAGAAGTTTCGTCTAGTGCTGTATGTTGGTTATCTTTGAATGCAGCAGGCAATCAACTTTAAGGTCCTGACTTAATGTAATGGTATAGCAATTCTGGGGTCAATTTGACTTATGGTTTAAGTTAAGATTTGTGAAATAATTTCAGCGTTCGTGTATTGGTAAATTGCGTTCATCTTTGAATTCTGGGACTCTACTTTGTTAACGTCATTAGAGATGAATTTGTTATGTCTACATACCAAATGTGGTTTGAATATGATTTGTGGTTTTTAGAATTCGTCTCTTAAATGTTTTGTTCTTGACTCCTTGTGAATCCTTTTGAGCGTGTCCACCTGTGTTATGGTGGGAATTTGGTAAGGATTAGGATTTGTATCGATTGTAATATGCACATTGAAATACACTACAGGTAAGTACGTACACCACAGGAGGTTGGTGGCAGCTTAATTGGGGAGGACGGGCTCGTGGTAACGGCTGGAGCGGAATGGGTGAAATGGTATCAAACACATGGTTTCCATGCTTTCCAGGTGTTTGATGCCATTCCATTTGCTCCGTTTCGGCCAATATTATGAGCCGTTCTCCCCTCAGCAGCCACCACGGACCTACACCATTAGTTAATAAGGCAACTGGGATTCTCCAGAGTTTCTCAAGCCAATTTGTGCAGACACAACAAGGTTGTGAGGACAGACGCCGGGAGATGAGAAGCAAGCACAGGGAGTAAATATTTAATCAATAACAGACATGAAACAAAACCCGGACGACGTCTGGACATGGGAAACATAACAACGTTAACGCTGACACGGGGGTGAAACTGAGGAATAGACAGATATGGAGGAGGTAGTGATGGAGTCCAGGGGAGTCCAATGAAGCGTGGATGCGCGTAATGATGGTGACAGGTGTGCGTATTGACGGGTAGCCCGGCACCCTCGAGCGCCGGAGAGGGGGAGCGGGAGCAGGTGTGACAAAGGTGAAAATAAGACACATTATGGTTCAATTCTTATAGGATGTCAATTTAGCTCAGTTGGTAGAGCATGGTACTTGTAACACCAGGGTAGTGGGTTCGATTCCCAGGACCACCCATACATAGAATGTATGCACACATGACTGTAAGTCGCTTTGGATAAAAGCGTCTGCTAAATGGCTTATATTATTATTATGCCACTGGTGCCAATGACGTCAATAGTGCCACCAACTAGCCTGGTGCAGCCATCTAAGGTTGCAGTGACTTTATGTTTACACAGCTAATGACACAAACACAAGGTTTTACATAGCAAATGTCATGTACATTGGTCCAGTTCTTTTAGGGGTGTAGCGTGGCGACTTTAAATGCGGCAACTCATCATTCTCAAAGGAATTGGAGGCTAATTTATTGAATGTACATGCCACATCTAGAGTCAATCGAATGTATGGTTCATGAGAAGGAGATTTTTGAAAGCATTTTCTAGTATTAGCATGTATCGACGTACATCGATAGGTACAGTGGGGCAAATGTTTGAATGCAGCAACAATTTTGTGATCTCGTTTGAAGTTAATGCGGTTACATGCGATAACATGAAACTACACGTGAAAACCTGATCTCATGTTAAAATAAACGTGACAACATGTGGATGCCAAATTTCAACCATGAAATTGCCACGTGAACGTGCAAATTCAATTTTTTTTTTTTACACGTGAAGGTTTCTCAGATGTGAAAATGCTATTTCACACGTCAGGTGAAAGCATGTTATTCTCCACACGTGCGGAAAGGTGGCGTTAACACGAGGAATCTATATTGAATGCATGTGAACAACTGACGTCAAGTGTGTGTCTTATACATACACAGTTTCAAGTCTCTAGGTCAAACGTTGCGACAGATATGGTATGAGGGTTTGAGTGTCTGCTTAAATAACAGCGCCCCCTATAGGCCAATTGGGGCCATTATTTTTGACCAAGTCACTCATGGCCTCCAGTTTCTGTGTGCCGAATCAGAAAAAAGTTACCAATATATGCTTGAGTTATTTGACCTTCTTAAGGATTTTTTTTTAATATAAGAATTCAGAGAAAAACAATAGCTTTGTAGTGAACCACTAATGATATTTAATTTGTAGAGCGCATTTCCCATGCTCAATGTGCATATACATCGCATGGTTGCTCTGAAATGTCACCTAATACCGCCTGCGGTTGGAAGGTTTCCTTCTGTAGCAGATATTGGCAGGGATTTGAAGTGGGATAAATGCAGCTTATAAATCCCTGAGAGTTAACCTAACTTTACTGCCGTAGGCATTGTAGCTTGTTTTGTTGTGGTGGTTTTATTAGCATGATTTAGTGGCATGATAACACACATATTGTTCTTTTATGGGCGTAATAACAAACACAATGCTGTTTTATTATAGTCATAAGGGACGCCAAAGGGAGTGAGGAAGGAGAGGAGAGAGGGAGAGTGGGAAAGAGGGAGCAGAATGAGAGTGAGTCGACTGCACAGAGGGCGGACACAATGAGCTGATTGATTTCCCCTTGAGCTATGAACTCAAGTGCCCTCTCTCTCTCTCTCTCACTCACTCGCTCTCTGCTCCTATCGCACTCTCTCGCTCTTTTGTGCTCACTCATTCACTCACTCACTCATTTCATCTCAATCTCTCTCTTTCCCTTTCTCTGTGCCCCCCCCTCCTTCTCCCTCTCTATCTGTCCTTCCTCTCCCTCCTTCCTCTTCCTCTCTCTCTCTCTGTACTAGTTGGTAGCTGCAGCGCTGGTCTGCCTGCCAGAACAAAGCCCTGGATCCAGGCCCATTACCCTGCCTAATAACAATGGACAGAAACAAGTAAGCAGGAGGAGAAGAGGAAGAGGGAATGACAGAATAAGACAGGGAGAGAAAGAGATATGGAGGGAGGAAGGGGGGGAGGGATATGGAGAGAGGGAGGAAGAGAGACAGAGCGATAGAGAGAGAGAGAGAAAAGAAAGGGAAAGGGGGAATCCTGGTCAGTTGTACAATTGAATGCCTTCAACTGAAATGTGCAATTCTGCAATTAACCCAACCCCTCTGAATCAGAGAGGGGCAGGGAATGAGAGCTGCTGGGTAGGAGGGTTGAGGGAGTTTTTGGGAGGTCAGGCAGTAAGATAGGGAAGGAGTGTGAGAGAAGGATGTAGAGAGGGGAGCAAAGGAGAATGAGGGGAGTGAAAGTGAGAGGGAGCAGGAGAAAGATAAACACTATTTGGTGTAAGGGGCATAGAAACAGAGATATATAAAAATAAAGAGCGAAAGGGAGAGAGATGGAACTTCTGTGAGTGTAATGTTTCCCTGTTCATTTTTATCGCTTATTTCACTTTTGTATATTATCTACGTCACTTGATTTGGCAATGATAACATATGTTTCCCATGCCAAAGAAGCCCCTTTAGTTCGAGAGGGAGAGAGGAGGAAGATATTTAACGCACCCAACTGTACAGTACGGTACTGCAGTGTAGTGGTGTAATGTAACGCCTCCACCCCGTTGCCTCCTGAGATCCCAGACACCTCAACCCAGACACCGGACATCTATCCAGACAGACTGGACTCACGTGGTGGATTGGAGCTGGGGCTGTGGCTGAGGCTGGGGCTGGGACTAGGGTGAGCCACGCCCATAGCATTTACACTCTGAATGTGTTTCTAAGATGAATAAAGGACTTCTATTTCAGTATTTTGGAATGCAAACCGCAATGAATGATTATGAAATGCTGAAAAAGCAGTAAACTCTTGCTTTAGAAATTAAATTCTCACAGTTGGCACGTCACCCGATCACGAGAAGACTGCACATCACACAATAGCCATCTAACAGGAAGGACGTGAGATGTCCCCGACATCTTGTGTGGTCCTCTGTAGCTCAGGTGGCACAGCATGATGCTTGCAATGTTTAGAATTGTGGGTTTGATTCCAGGGACCACCTATTTGTAAAAAGCTGTTTGGTAGAAAAGTGTCTGCCAAATGGCATAAATGATTATGTATTTCTAACTAAATACTATCCTACACAGCAAGAATATTTCCGTCAAAGTATAGCAGAACCCCTCTCCTCTGGCACCATCCCCAGCAAGTGAAACCAACTCCATTCGAGACACAAAATCCTTTTGTCATCTTGTGTCTATCTGCTCCCCCTCCGTCCTCCATTCTGTCCCACATTGCATAGTTGCTCTGATGAGAACCTAATCTGGTGAAACTGGAGCCCTTAGAATGGAGTATATCGCCGTGTCACAGAGAGAAGCACCACGTCAACCATTAGAGGAAGCAGAGAGGAGGGTGATGACAGAGATAATGAGGGTGCTGAAATACAGAGAGGTGGATGGATGGAGGGATGGAGCGAGGGGCTGGATAGAAGAAGAAGGAAAGTAGAGGGGAGAGGGGGTAGTGATGAATAATTGAGGACACCTGGCACCGCTCTTCCTCGTTTTCCTCGTGTCTCTCTTTCATTTATTCTGTCTTTCGTTCATCTCTCTGTCTTGCTCTGCTTGCTGTCTGCTGACCCACATTGTGGAAAGAAACAATAACAATGACTAACCTGATCACTCAGACTCCATGGAAACATACTGGAGGCTCTGCTGCCATTGAATAGGACTGACTGGCATCTAACAGTCCTGTGTGTGTGTGTGTGTGTGTGTGTGTGTGTGTGTGTGTGTGTGTGTGTGTGTGTGTGTGTGTGTGTGTGTGTGTGTGTGTGTGTGTGTGTGTGTGTGTGTGTGTGTGTGTGTGTGTGTGTGTGTGTGTGTATTAGGTCATGTGACTGGAGTGGTGTGTGTGTGTGTCCACACGGAGCTGGAAAACAAACAAGTATGCGGAGTCAGACACACAGATGAGCACCACCAAAGTCTTCTCAAAGGGAAACACAACAGTTGCACAGGGTGTGTAAACGAGGGTAAATGAGCAACAAGCCAGTGTGCTGTGCTGCATGTCCATCCAGGTGATATAAGTCAGTATTCGACGTCCATCCAAGTCTGAGGACGGGAGATGATGTGGGATGATGTGGAAAGCGGCCACCAGGGTCAATTGTCAGAGCTCTTACCTTCAAGTAGGTTTCGGTTTTGCTGGGCTGTTGTGGATGGGGATTGTGGATGGGCGTAAACATCTGATTCCAAGGTTGCCAGTTTGAATCCAGCGATAGAAATGTGTTTTTGAGATTTTGGTTTTAAGCCTGTCCCAATCCTTAACCTTTACCCTAACCATTTGGAGTTAACACCTAACCTTAAGATTTCCGAGTTAATGCCTAAACTTAACTCTAATCTTAGTTAATGACTAAACTTAACCCTAATCTTAGTTAATGACTAAACTTAAAATGAACCACTTTGAGAAACATGGAGAAACACGTCCCGTTCTGACATGAGACTGTGGGAGCTACGTGGCATGTTAGAGCACTCTGGTTGTGTCCAAAATGGCAACCTATCCCCTACATAGTGCCTTACTTCTGATAAGGTGCTATTTAGAACGTAGTCTCAGAGATGCCTTTCACAAGCCCTATAAAAGCCAACAGCTCAGTAAAACCACAATTAAAACCCTGGGCACTAATTAGGTGGAAACTACAGCTTGTAAAACGAAGAGGAGTGAAAGTTTGATGCAGTGTGTGTCGGGGAGAGGGGGTGGCTTATGTTTGTGTGTGTGTGTGTGTTGGGAGTTTATAGGCAAATTGATCATACCTTTAGCCTGAAAATACACCCAGTTTTCTGTGGGACCACCTACAGTATGTACAGTATTTTCAATGATGCTCCAAATATACCTGTCAGCCTCACTGTGGGCACAAATGACCCTCTTATTGACTACACAACCCAAACAACCACACATAATAAAATGGTGCAGGAAGAAATGGCAGCAGTTTTACGGGCACCTAACCAATTGTGCTATTACGTGTTTTTTTTCCCCGCGTTATTTGTAAAATTATTTTGTACATAATGTTTCTGCCACCTGGATTTTACGGGGGGAAAAAATAGCTTCTGGATATCAGGACAGCGATCACTCACCTCGGATTAGACAAAGATTTTTTATTCAACAAGCAGGACGCACGGAATGTACTGCTAACACCAGACAAGGCCAACATCTCCGTTATTGGCAAGAGAAAGAGATGTAGGTACAGAGGACACAGAGCGGGGTGCCTCATAAGGATCCGCAGACAGCGAGTGGGAAAGCTGCCGTTACCGTCAATATCACTCGCCAAGGTACGATCATTAGACAATAAATAAGACGAGGTACGATCACGGATATCCTACCAACGGAACATCAAAAACTGTAACACCTTATGTTTCACGGGATCGTGGCTTAATGATGACATGGATTTTCAGCGAGCAGGATATACGCTGCACCGGCTAGATAGAACAGCACACTCTGGTAAGACGAGGGGGGGCGGTATGTGCATATTTGTAAATAACAGCTGGTGCACGAAATCTAAGTCTCTAGATTTTGCTCGCCTGAAGTAGAGTATCTTATGATAAACTGTAGACCACACTACTTGCCTAGAGAGTTTTCATCTATACTTTTCGTGGTTGTTTATTTACCACCACAGACGGATGCTGGTACTAAGAACACACTCAGTCAGCTGTACAAGGAAATAAGTAAACAGGAAACCGCTCACCCAGAGGCGGCGCTCCTAGTGGCCGGAGACTTTAATGCAGGGAAACTTAAACAGTTTTACCTAATCTCTATCAGCATGCTAAATGTGCAACCAAAAAAATCTAGATCACCTGTACTCCACACACAGAGACGAGTACAAAGCTCTCCCTCATCCTCCATTTGGTAAATCTGACCACAATTCTATCCTCCTGGTTCCTGATTATAAGCAAAAACTATAGCAGGAAGCACCAGTGAAAAAAAGTGGTCAGATGAAGCAGATGCTAAACTACAGGACTGTTTTGCTATCAAAGACTGGGATGTTCTGGGATTCTTCCAATTGCATTGATGAGTACACCACATCAGTCACTGGCTTTCTCAATAAGTGCATCGAGGACGTTGTCCCCACAGTGACTGTACGTACATACCCCAAACAGAAGCAATGGATTACAGGCAACATTCGCACTGAGCTAAAGGGTAGTGCTGCCGCTTTCAAGGCGCGGGACTCTAACCAGAAGCTTAAAAGAAATCCAGCTATGCCCTCCGATGAACCATCAAACAGGTAAAGCACCAATACAGGGCTACAATTGATTCATACTACACGGGCTCCAACGCTCGTCTTATGTGGCAGGGCTTGCAAACTATTACAGACTACAAAGGGAAGCAAAGCCACAAGCTGCCCAGTGACACAAGCCTACCAGACAAGCACATTTAAAAAAATGTATTTTACTAGGCAAGATCAGTTAGGAACAAATTCTTATCTTCAATGACGGCCTAGGAACAGTGGATTAACTGCCTGTTCAGGGGCAGAACGACAGATTTGTACCTTGTCAGCTCAGGGGTTTGAACTTGCAACCTCCCGGTTACTAGTCCAACGCTCTAACCACTAGGATATGCTTACTTCGAGGCAAGCAACACTGAGGCATGCATGGGAGCACCAGCTGTTCCATATGACTGGGTGATCACGCTCTCCTTTGCTGACGTGAGTAGACCTTTAAACAGGTCAACATTCACAAGGCCGTGGGATCAGACAGATTACCAGGATGTGTGCTCCGGTCATGTGCTGACCAACTGGCAGGTGTCTTCACTGACATTTTCAACATGTCCCTGATTGAGTCTGTAATACCAACATGTTTCAAGCAGACCACCATAGTCCCGGTGCCCAAGAATACTAAAGCAACCTGCCTAAATGACTACAGACCCGTAGCCCTCATGTCCGTAGCCATGAAGTGCTTTGAAAGGCTGGTAATGGCTCACAACACCATTATCCCAGAAACCCTAGACCCACTCCAATTTGCATACTCCCCAAACAGATTCACATATGATGTAATCTCTATTTCACTCCACACTGCCCTTTCCCACTTGGACAAAAGGAACACCTACGTGAGAATGCTATTGATTGACTACAGCTCAGCATTCACACCATAGTGCCCTCAATGCTCATCACTAAGCTATGGATCCTGGGACTAAACACCTCCCACTGCAACTGGATCCTGGACTTCCTGATGTGCCGCCCCCAGGTGGTGAGGGTAGGTAGCAACACATCTGCCATGCTGATCCTCAATAATATATGCCATTTAGCAGACGCTTTTATCCAAAGCGACTTACAGTCATGTGTGCATACATTCTACGTATGGGTGGTCCCGGGAATCGAACCCACTACCCTGGCGTTACAAGCGCCATGCTCTACCAACTGAGCTACAGTGTGTGTGTGTGTGTGTGTGTGTGTGTGTGTGTGTGTGTGTGTGTGTGTGTGTGTGTGTGTGTGTGTGTGTGTGTGTGTGTGTGTGTGTGTGTGTGTGTGTGTGTGTGTGTGTGTGTGTGTGTGTGTGTGTGTGTGTGTGTGTGTGTGTGTGTGTGTGTGTGTGTGTGTGTGTGTGTGTGTGTGTGTGTGTGTGTGTGTGTGTGTGTGTGGTCACGGTGCGGCTGCATGGTTCGGTGTTTGACCACATTAGTGTCGCTCCGAGGCCCTGTAGTATGCTCGGATGGAATTAGGGATTAGGGTTTAAGGTCAAGGGTCGCAGAACTAAATCCCCTGCCCATCTGGCCCACATCCACACACCAGTCAGTTGTCCTGGGAGAGGTGAGGAATGGTATGGAGGGAGGGAGGGAGGAAATACAGGAGAGGGAGAGAGGAGAGGGAGGGAGGAATTGTATGGAGGAAGGAAGGAGGACAGCGCAGGAGAGTGAGAGAGACGGGGAAGAAGGAGAGACGGGAGAGGGTGAAGCTTGTTGTGATTGCAATGGTATGGAGGGAGGGAGTAAGGGAAAGAGGAAAGGGAAGAGAGGTTCAGGGTCATCGGGAACAATATGGACAGTGGGGGAGAGGGAGAAGGGAAGAGAGGTTCAGGGTCATCGGAACAATATGGACAGTGGGGGAGAGGGAGAAGGGAAGAGAAAGGAGGGTGAAAAGGGAGAAAGAGATTAAATGTATTGGAACATAGTCTCAGCCCATGGTTAAGAAACAAGTAGCATATTCAGGTATGTTATTACTCCGGTTTGGGAAGGACAGAGTGGAGGGTATTCTCCTCTCCTTTCTTCTGGTCTCTTTTCTTCTCTTGCAGCAAAGACCTACCCAAAATGGAGTGAAGCCTGCAAGGCACCCACTTGCAGTGGCTTGAGAGAGCATCTTTGGCAGCGTTGGGTTGGTGGGGCAACCATGCGTGAATGAGAGAAGATGAACACAGGAAGGATTTTGCTGCTCCAGATGTAGCTGTGCTCTCTGCTGCTCGGAGATTAAGGTTGGAGCGACCTCTATGCCTTAGCACACACACACACACACACACACACACACACACACACACACACACACACACACACACACACACACACACACACACACACACACACACACACACACACACACACACACACACACACACACACACACACACACACACACACACACACACACACACACAGACAGACACATCACACAGACAGACACATCACACATACACACAAATACAGATAAATGTCCCAAAAAAGAATAGACCAACATAAAGTGTTTTAATAGGGGGTTGGGCACCCAGAACAGCTTCAATGCGCCTCGGCATAGCTTCTACAAGTGTCTGGAACTCTATTGGAGGTATACAAAACCATTCCTCCCCGAGAAATTCCATCATAAGCTGTTTTGTTGATGGTGGTGGAAAATGCTTTCTCAGGCCAGGCGCCACTCCAGAATCTCCAAGAAGTGTTCAAATGAGTTGAGATCTGTTGACTGAGACACACGCACGCACACGCACGCGCACGCAGGCACGCACACACACACACACACACACACACACACACACACACACACACACACACACACACACACACACACACACACACACACACACTTTAAATGCTGCTTTGAGACCCCTCTTTCAAAGTCACTGAGATCTCTTCTTCTAGCCATGTTAGCAACAATAAAATGCATCTGGCCATTTTTATACATGGCCCTAAGCATGATGGGATGTTACTTGCTTAATTAACTCAGGAACCACACCTGTGTGGAAGCACCTGCATTCAATATACTTTGTATCCCTCATTTACTTAAGTGGTTCCTTTATTTTGGCAGTTGCCTGTATATACAGTACACACTCACAATCACACACATTTACACAAGCATACGTACACACACACACACACACACACACACACACACACACACACACACACACACACACACACACACACACACACACACACACACACACACACACACACACACTGTCTGTCTGTCTGTCTGTCTGTCTGTCTGTCTGTCTGTCTGTCTGTCTGTCTCTCTCTCTCTCTTTCGTCCCCCCCCGTCTCTGTCATGCGCCCCACCCCTCCACCCTTTCAAAATAAAAATGAATCCGCGGTTTAACCTGAAGCCTCGACATTATTAATAAGGAGGTGTTATCGACATGAGGTAATGACATCAATGATGGACTCTTCCGTTAACCTCATACATTACTATTAACAGGAGACAATGCCATTAAAATGACACTCTTCCATTAAGGAGCGCCAGGACAAATGATATACGGCGGCGGAGATACCATTAAGGGAATTACCATTACCTTGAGGCTCTAGCTTTCATCTCCACGTCTCTATCAGTGCTAAGACTCTATCATTCTCATTGAGCATTACCATTAGTTCAGAACACCAAAGCCATTTACATGGAACTGGATCATTGTTTGGAGTGTTGCCATGCCTACCCCCACACAGGTGCCAAGGATAAGGACAAAGAGGTCAGCAGCATACCATCCTGAATCCCACTGCTGGCTTGCCTCTGAAGCTAAGCAGCGTTGGTCCTGATTGATCGCTGGATGGGAGTTCCAGATGCTGCTGGAAGTGGTGTTGGAGGGCCAATGAAATTCTGGCACTTATCGTAAGAGTAGGGGTGTTAACCCCGGGGCTCCTGGATAAATTCTCAATCTAGCCCTCATACCATCATGGCCCCCTAATCATCCCTAGCTTCGAATTGCCTCATTCATCCCGACTCCTCCCCCTTTGTAACTATTCCCCAGGTCATTGCTGTAAATGAGAATGTGTTCTCAGTCAATTTACCTGGTCAAATAAGGGTTAAATAAAATACACAAATAATATTTTTTGATTCCAAAATACCACTAGGTGAGACCTCTTTCCATGGCCAAATTCCAGGCATGTGTGTCTCAGAATGTCTCTGTCCATCCCCCTACCCATCTTCCTATCTCTTCTGAGAACATTGTGCTACTGTAACATTTTTCCGTAGCGGAGACAAAGCCCTCCTGTGTCCATTTTGTGTTGCGGGGCTCGTTGGAGTGATCAGAAGGACCCTTTTTGGAAGACAAAGAGTTCTACCGAGAACCTTTAACATATTAAGAACCATCTTTTGAAGAAAGGGTTCTTGTATGATTCTTTGGACGGGTCAAAGGATTATTTGGAAGGC
Organism: Oncorhynchus keta; assembly: GCF_023373465.1. NCBI lineage: Eukaryota > Metazoa > Chordata > Actinopteri > Salmoniformes > Salmonidae > Oncorhynchus > Oncorhynchus keta. The sequence goes on along the minus strand of NC_068452.1, from coordinate 17,121,731 downwards.
AAGAAGGGTTCTACATAGAACCATATATAATATTTCCCAGCATGCTCAATTCCAGGGAGATTTGCAGAATTGTTTGTTTTACTGTAACATCTGTTTTTACATGTACCGTACATTGATTGGTTCATTAATGTTATGCTTGACAAAGATAAATAACATACAGTTTTTAAACTAACCCAATCAGGTGGATATATAGCAACTGTTACTGAGATTGTTGTTCCAGTTTAGATGATTGAGGTAGTCTCAATATTCTACAACATGGCTGTCATTCGGAATGCAGGTTGCGGGTGATTAACAATCCCACTTGTTGGATATCCTAACTCTGGTTGGATTCCAATAGGAATCACCAGAGGTGGGACCAAGTCACTGTTATTCAAGTTACAAGCAAGCCTCAAGTCACAAGGTCCGAGTCCCAAGTCGTGTCACAAGTAGACCGGGTCGAGTCTCGAGTCCAAGTCATGCATTCTAAGAGCAAGTCAAGTAAAAAAGAAATCTGCACATGCAATGGCTTACAAATCAAGACCTTGGAACTATAAGGTTCTGTTTGACATTTTTTGTCAGAAATGAGTTTGTCACATACAAAAATGACATTTTAAGTGAATAAAAATTCAAAACCAGAACGTTCTATCTGCCTAAACCCATTTGAAATTGGCGCTATAATGTTAAATATGCAATCCAATCACGAGCCTGAACAAATACAGTCGGACTAATCAGAACACGCCTTTACCCTGTAGCATATTCGGCCTATGCTAAGTACTTAGCCTATGCTAAGTACGGCCTATGCTCGTCTAGCCAGCAATAATGGCCCACAAGCAAAAATCAGAAATCTTAAAGTAAATTGTCACGTCATTGTTCAATGATGACAGTAATTCATCTGATAATCATAAAACATTGCTTCATGTATTTTATGATGTGTTCTGACTCTATTTTGGCAAAATAGTGTTCTTCAAAAATGTATGTATTCAAGTTCCTTCTTGAAAACTGAACTGATGTCTAATTCAGAAGCAACAGATAAAACCTTGTGGCCAAATCTAGTTTGACATTTCATAAGGTTCTATCTGCTATTGCACCCCCCTAAAAAAAATGTCTCAGGATTTTGGTACTCTGTACTTTAGGAACCTTTAAGGTGAGGACCTTAATGGGTTATGACATGATTATTCACTACAAAACAGTTCTGAGATCTGGGATGTGAAAATATCTCAGAACTATGCATTTTTTTTTGCAATAGAAGATATTCAGTGACCTTGTGACTGACTGTCAGGTAACCTTATAGTCCCAAGGTCACTAAATATTTTATATTTATTGAGACTACCAGACAGCTCTTTTCATTATTTTGTCTACAACACATTTTGACTACGTAATAATTAATTTTAACAACAAATTCCAATTGCAATCTCCGTAACTCAATTACTATTATATTATTACATTTCAAGCGACTTTGACATACCAAAAGACCAATAGTACTATGCTAATAATCGATGCTTGATGACCCATTGCTGGCGAGCACGCAAAGTGAACAGTTAACATTCTTGATCACCAAACACATTTTTGGAGCTGCATATTTATTTACGTCAAATCCTCTCTCCCTACAATTTGACGGTTGCACTGCACCCGATCCTCTAGCTGTACAGCAAATCGGCAATCTGTTCGCCAGCTCGGTTGTTCTCAAACTTTTCGACCCGCGACCCCCCCCCAAAAAAAGTGGTTGAAAAAGCTTGTGACACCGTGCGCACAATGCATCTTCAAAACCCAAGATACAGAAATAAATTGTGTTTTACACCAGCATTTTGACCTGAAAGTCATTCATGTTGGCAGTCGATATCACATTTTCACTTTCATGGAGTCCAGAGCAAACAGTATGCAGGATCTGTATGCAGGATCTGTATGCAGGATCCTGCCTGTATGCAGCCGGGGCTGCGGGATAGGATGGAAATCATGATCTGCCACTAGCCTTTTTCTTCTTCACAAATATCGTAATTCATTTTAGCCAGTATTTAATTAATTTTAGGGGGGTGCAATAGCAGATCCCATAAGCAATGAAGGTAGTGCGATGTTACATCTTTAGACACATAGTCAGTACCACCACTGAGGTAAATAATTATAACCCACCCAAACTAGGCCTATCTGGAATATGAAAATGACCAATGATGTCACCAGGTAACCTATTGTTCTGGCAAAGATCCGTCCATAGCATTGCTAAACTGAATTTTATATGGATAATATTAACGTAGGAAGGCAACTGTTTTGGCCAAGCAAAACCATAGAAAATGAAACAAGTGCTTTCTGGTCACTAAGAAGCTCAACTCTTTGGTTCTGAAGCATAGATTACAAGAATTTGGTGCCATGTCGTAGGCCTATGTTAGTGAGCAGATCGAATAAGCAAAGGTATAAATATAAAATACAAATGGTAGGCCATATCTAGCCTGATAAAATATGTATGCGTTTTGTGTTTATTTTCCCAATTCAGTTTAATTTACATTTACATTTAAGTCATTTAGCAGACGCTCTTATCCAGAGCGACTTACAAATTGGTGCATTCACCTTATGACATCCAGTAGAACAGTCACTTTACAATAGTGCATCTAAATCTTAAAGGGGGGTGAGAAGGATTACTTATCCTATCCTAGGTATTCCTTAAAGAGGTGGGGTTTCAGGTGTCTCCGGAAGGTGGTGATTGACTCCGCTGTCCTGGCGTCATGAGGGAGTTTGTTCCACCATTGGGGGGCCAGAGCAGCGAACAGTTTTGACTGGGCTGAGCGGGAACTGTACTTCCTCAGTGGTAGGGAGGCGAGCAGGCCAGAGGTGGATGAACGCAGTGCCCTTGTTTGGGTGTAGGGCCTGATCAGAGCCTGGAGGTACTGAGGTGCCGTTCCCCTCACAGCTCCGTAGGCAAGCACCATGGTCTTGTAGCAGATGCGAGCTTCAACTGGAAGTTTCACACTCGAGACCCCCAAAACCTTCTCACCACGCTACTGTACCTCAACCGACCTGTGTTGATTGACAGTTTGCTGGTCCAATCAGAGGCCCGAGTGTATGTTTCGCTAGCCAATCTGTCTTTTTTTCAAGTGCGATACGGTCTCCGGCTGCATGAAGAGTAGCCTAATCCACGGAGACTCTGTGCCACAAAATGTGTGACACAATATTACAAAACCTGGCCAGATAATTTCACGCCATCAGTCTCAAGTCTAAATTGAGTCTGAAGTCATGTCTCAAGTTGAGTCTCAAATCATCAAATTTGTGACTGGAGTCAGACTATTCCAAGTCATGTGACTCGAGTCCACACCTCTGGGTTTGCAAGCCAATATAATGTGATTTGCAGGTCTGATGTGGCCTGTAAACCAGGAGATTCCTAACACCACTGTGTTTTTATTTGTTATGTTTTTAAAAATGTAACCTTTAACTAGGCAAGTCAGTTAAGAACAAATTGTTATTTACAATGACAGCCTGTGTTAGGGTATAACTAGACCCTCAAAGAAAGGCCTTACAATATATGTAATGTATTGTCATGAATGATAAAATGTTAAAGGCTAATACGGCTGGTGGAACCATTCATAGAGGGTTCTAGAAAGAACCCTTCAAAGATAAAAGGGTTCTCGGTAGAACCCTTCAGACGGTTTTAGGAAGAACCTTTAGATTATAAAATGGTTCTTGGTAGAACCCTTCATAGATGATTCTAGGTAGAACCATATACACGTTTTTTTTAAAGAACCCTATGTGGTGGGTTCTCGATAGAAACCTCTGCAAAGTGTTCTACCCAGGACCAAAAAGGGTTCCCCAATATGGACAAACAGAATTACACTATATGGTTATACTTAGCACCTTTTTCAAAGAGTGTAGAGCTGCATGTCTCCATCCCCCTGGGGTGATATCAAACCACCACACAAGATGGCAACTGTTGAAATAATGTATATATATATATATATATATATATATATATATATATATATATATATATAATGTCAAGGCCTACAAGGCATTGACTTCAGTGCAAATCAGCAGCAAGTAGATCTAAAGCCAGAATACAGTACAAGGTACAAATGATGGTATTGCTTCCATGTTCCTTAATACTAAAATAACAATTATTTGTTGTTATTAATAACTAATGTGGGACTGGAAACTTACAAAGGAGTCACAGGACAATACACTTCAGACATCAGAGTGCAACAACAACTAGGAATTCCAAGTGTAAAACTGTCTTCAAAACTTCACAAATGAACAAAGAGTTGCAGACAACCTCTGCTGAGAAGAGATGGCAATATGCATGTGTTTACAAGGTCAGATGCACTTGTCCATATCACCAACAAGCTAACATGGTCCAAGCACACCAAGACAGTCGTGAAGAGGGCACGACAAAACCAATTCCCCCTAAGGAGACTGAAAAGATTTGGCATGGGTCCTCAGATCCTCAAAAGGTTCTACAGATGCACCATCGAGAGCATCTTGACGGGTTGCATCACTGCCTGGTATGGCAACTGCTGGGACTCCAACCGTAAAGCACTACAGAGGGTAGTGCGTACTGCTCAGTACATCACTGGGGCCAAGCTTCCTGCTATCCAGGACCTCTATATCAGGCGGTGTCAGAGGAAAGCCCTAAAAATGGTCAAAGACTCCAACCACCCCAGTCATAGACTGTTCTCTCTGCTTACAACACGGCAAGCGGTACCGGAGTGCTAAGTCTACGTCTAAGACTCTTGAACATCTAATAAAATGGCTACACAGACTATTTGCATTGCCCCCCCTTTTACACAGCTGCTACTATCTGTTATTATCTATGCATAGTCACTTTAATAACTCTACCTACATGTACATATTACCTCAATTACCTTGACTAACCGGTGTCCCCCACACATTGAAGGTAATAAGCATTAGGTCTCTGAAACTGTAATGATGTAATTGAAATGAGAAGGAATTCATTCTCAAACACATCTGTTTGATAGTTTCTTGTGCAACTAGTGTCTTCAAGGGCAAAACAAAACGGAATAATCTTTTGACAATTTTGAACAATGTCTTCCATGGCAGTTCTGACTGCTGTAATTCATATGGATTTGAAATCAAACGTGTGTGACTACATAAACTCCCCCTAAAAATGTACCGCTAAACTAGTATACCTTTCACAACCACATGCACATTTATATAAACTAACACACATCCCTAGTCCACTTCTCTCTGCCTTGTATGCAATGTGTGCTGAACCAAAAACCAAAGTCTTCCTCTTCCTCCCGCTTCATGGCGTTTAATTGCTACCATTACCCATCTACAACCTATAACCTTTACTCCCTCCTCTTAAACCCCCTCATCGCCCCCGCCTCCCTGTTTCCCTTTCCCAGAAGCCACCAGCCACCACATAGAAGTGAAACACTAGATGGTTCCTTCAGGGCAACGGCAACAGACGTAACACAACATATCCAATGTGTGTGTGTGTGTGTGATGTGACTGATGGTGGTTTGGGCAGACAGTGGTATTCAGAGTTTACAGGTGTGTGTACGTGTGTGTGTGTACGTGTGTGTGCGCGCGTGTGTGTGCAGACTTCAGATCATGTCATACAGACGGGTGGTTTTTCTTTTAGACAAAAACAACTGGAAAGAGGAGTGGTAGAACCTCTGTCTGCTAGAAACTCTTAGACAGAGGAATCACACTGGCTACACCCTGAAAAAGGCATATTATCTGACTTAGTAAAGATGTAAGATTGGATGTTTCACATATGATAGAGGTACGACAGGGCTATGGCGGTAGTGTACTAACAATGTAACGAGTTTAGTGTTAGAATAAATGGGAAAATGGTGTCACAGCTACAGCACATTCAGAAAGCATTTTATACCCCTTGACTTATTCAAATTTAGTTGTGCTACAGCCTGAATCCATTTTTTTTCTCACACACATTAACCCGTAATAACAAAGTGAAAATGTGTTTTTAGACATTTTTTGCAAATGTATTGAAAATGAAATACAGAAATATCTTAAGTATTCACACCCCTTTTGCTAAGACACTCCAAATTGAGCGCAGGTCCATTGTCACGCCCTGGTCGAAGTATTTTGTGTTTATCTTTATGTATTGGGTCAGGCCAGGGTGTGGCATGGGGTTTTTGTATTGTGGTGTGTTTTGTCTTGGGGTTTTGGTGTGTATATATTGGGATTGTAGCTAGTGGGGTGATCTAGCAAAGTCTATGGCTGTCTGGAGTGGTTCTCAATCAGAGGCAGGTGTTTATCGTTGTCTCTGATTGGGAACCATATTTAGGCAGCCATATTCTTTGAGTTTGTCGTGGGTGATTGTCCTTAGTGTCCTTGTTCCTGGCTGTGTTAGTTTTCACTAGTATAGGCTGTTTCGGTTTTTGTTACGTTCTTTGTTTTGTAGTGTTTGTATTTTAGATTCGTGTTACGTTTTTGTTCATTAAACATGGATCGCAATCTACACGCTGCGTTTTGGTCCGACTCTCCTTCACCACACCTAGAAAACCGTTACATCCATTCAATTTCCTTTGCTCATCCTAGATCCCCTGTGGCCAATTCAAATTGTTTGGACATGATTTAGAAAGAAACACACCTGTCTATATAAGGTCCCACAGTTGACAGTGCATTTCAATCAATCATTCAATCAAATGCATATATAGACCTCATTTCACAACAGCAGTTGTCACTAAGTGCTTATACAGAAACCAAGTCTGAAAACCCAGAGAGAAAGCAATGCAGATCTAGAGGCACAGTGGCTAGGGAAAAGTCCCTAGAATGGCTGGAACCTAGGGAGAAATATATAGAGGAACCAGGCTCTAAGGGGTGGCCAGCCCTCTTCTGGCTGTGCCGAGTGGAGATTATAAGAGTAAATGTCCAAAGGACTCCCGAGTGGCGCAGCGGGTGTTATTACAGACCCGGGTTCATTCCCGGGCTGGGCCACAACCGGGCTGGGCCACAACACAATCCAGGAGTCCCGTAGGACAGCGTCGTCCAGATTAGGGGAGGGTTTAGCCGGGGGTGGGCTTTACTTGGCTTATTGCACTCTAGCGACTCCTTGTGGTGGGCCAGGTGCCTGCAGGCTGGCCCCAGTCGCCAGTTGAACAGTGCTTACTCTTGTGCGGCTGACTTCCGGGTTAAGCTGGCGGGTGTTAAGGAGTAGGTCATGTTTTGGGGGCGCCTGACTTCACCTCCCCCGAGCCCATTGGGGAGTTGCAGAGATGCAACAAGATTTAAATTGCGGAGAAAAGGGGGGGGGGATACAAACACAAAAAAGCTATACAGTACCATTCAAAAGTTTGGACGCACCTACTCATTCAAGCTTTTTTTATTTATTTTTTTAAACTATTTTCTACATTGTAGAATAACAGTGAAGACAGCAAAACTATGACATAACACATATGGAATCATGTAGTAAACAAAAAGTGTTAAATCAAAATATATTTCATATTTGAGACTCTTCAAAGTTGCCACCCTTTGCTTTGATCACAGATTTTAGCAATCTTGGCATTCTCTCAACCAGCTTTATGAGGTTGTCACCTGGAATGCATTTCAATGAACAGGTATGCCTTGTTAAAAGTTCATTTGTGAAATGTAATTCCTTCTTAATGCGTTTGAGCCAATCAGTTGTGTTCTGAACAATGTAGGGGTGGTATACAGAAGTCCATATTATGGCACGAACAGCTAATATAAGCAAAGAGAAATGACAGTCCATCATTACTTTAAGACATGAAGGTCAGTCAATATAGAAAATGTCAAGAACTTTGAAAGTTTCTTCAAGTGCATTTGCAAAAACCATGAAGCTGTAAGGACAAACACTGTAAACGGATGCAGGTACAGTGAGTGAACATTTTATGAGACAGAACATGGACAGTGTCTAGACAGGGGAAACATAAATGACAACAACGCTGACACAGGGAACCAAAGGAGGAACAGACAGATATAGATGGGGCAATCCACAAAGTCCAGGTGAGTCCAGTGAGCAATGATGCTCGTAATGATGGTGACAGGTTTGCGTAATGAAGGGCAGCCTGGCGCCATCGAGCGCCAGAGAGGGAGAGCGGGAGCAGGCGTGACACAAGCGCTATGATGAAACTGGATTTCATGAGAACTGCCACAGGAAAGGAGTTCCCTCTGCTGCAGAGGATAAGTTCATCAGAGTTAACTGCACCTCAGAAATTAACTCAAAATAAATGCTTCACGGAGTTCAAATAACAGATACATCTCAACATCAACTGTTCAGAGGAGAGAAACAAAGAAACCACTACTAAAGGACACCAATAAGCAGAAGAGACTTCCAAGAAACCCGAGCCGTGGACATTAAACCAGTGGGAATCTGTCCTTGGTCTGATGAGTCCAAATGTGAAATGATTGGTTTCAACCGCCATGTATTTGTGAGACGAAGAGTAGGTGAACGGATGATCTCTTCATGTGCGATTCCCACCGTGAAGCATGGAGGAGGAGGTGTGATGGTGTGGGTGTGCTTTTCTGGTGACACTGCCAGTGATTTATTTAGAAGTCAAGCCATACTTAACCAGCATGGCTATCACAGCTTTCTGCAGCGATACACCATCCAATCTGGTTTGCTCTTAGTGGGACTATCTTTTGTTTTTCAACCGGGCATGACCCAACACACCTCCAGGCTGGTCTATTTGGTCTATTTGACCAAGAAGGAGAGTGATGGAGTGCTGCATCAGATGATCTGGCCTCCACAATCACCCGACCTCAACCCAATTGAAATGGTTTGGGATGAGTTGGACCGCAGAGTGAAAGAAAAGCAGCCAGAAAGTGCTCAGCATATGTGGCATGCTGGAATGCCAAAAGTGTGCAAAGGGTGGCTATTTTGAAGATTCTAAAATATAAAATATATTTGGATTTGTTTAGTTCATAGTTTTGATGCCTTCACTGTTATTCTACAATGTGGAAAATAGTCAAAATAAAGAAAAACCCTTGAATGAGTAGGTGTGTCCAAACTTTTGATCAGTCATGTATACATACTGTATATGTAAGAACAAAAAGTACATGGTCATTAAGCCCAGAATATTCAAACATTCACAGAATACCAGCAGGGTCAAAGCATACTCTCAGTGGTTGTAGAAGGTGCAAGACGTCAGCAGTTTGGGAGTTAATGTCAGTTGGCTTTCATAGCAGAGCATTCAGAGGTTGAGACAGCAGGTGTGTGGTGGGGGGATCTGGTGAACAGGTCAGTGTTCCATGGCTGCAGGCAGAACCACAGAAACTGGGTCAGCAGCACAACCAGGTGGACTAGTGATAGTCAGAAGTTGTCAGGCCAGGTAGTCCTGAGGCATGGTCCTAGGATTCAGGTCCACATGGAGGGGGGAGAGAAAGAGAGAGCGAGAGAGAGAGAGAGAGATGGGAGCATATCTAAGATCACAGGACACCAGATAAGACAGGAGAATTACACTGGATATAACAAACTGACCCTAGCCCTCTAGCACATAGACTATTGCAGCATACTGTAGATACTAGAGACTTAGACGGGGGGTAGGGGGGGTAGAAAGTTACCCCCAGACAGGGTCAACCAGGCAGGATATAACCCCACCCGCTTTGGCAAAGCACAGCCCCCACACCACTACAGTGATATCAACAGGCCACTAACTTACTACCCTGAGACAAGGCCAAGTATAGCCCACAAAGATCTCCCCACCGCAGAAACATGAGGACAGGAAGGATGGAAGAGCGCGAGCAAGCCAGTGACTCCCCGTAATAGTGTCAGCGGCAGAGAATCCCAGTGGAGATAGGGGAACAGGCTCGTCCGATACTGCAAGGGTGTTTTGTCACTCCAGTGCCAGACTACACTCAATCATAGGACCAACTGAAGAAATGAGTCTTAAAGTTGAGACCGAGTCTGCGTCTCTCACATGGATCGGCAGACCATTCCATAAAGATTTAGCTATAGGAGAAAGCCCTGCCTTCAGCTGTTTTCTTAGATATTCTAGAAACAATAAGGAGGCCTGGGTCCTTACGAACGTGTATGCATGTACAGCAGAACCAAATCAGCAAGATGGGTAGAAGCATCTATGTAATGCTTTGTAGGTCTATGTAATGCTTTAGGTTTAATATCGCGGGTAATGGAGGCGCCAATGTCAGAAACTATAACCATGAAGTCCAAGACACTTTCCATAGATCTCTGAGATAGAATTGTGATGAGGCATACAGTATATCTAGGGAAGGGTATACAACTATTTCTAGAGCGTTGAACGTTTTCAAAAGCACAATGGTCTCCATCATTGAAACTTTTAAAAAATATGGAATTGCCCAGACTCTGCCTAGAGCTGGCTGTCCGACAAAACTGAGCAACCGGGCAAGAAGCACATTGGTCAGGGAGGTGACTAAGAACCCAATTACCACTCTTTACAGAACTACGGAGTTCCTTGGCTGAGATGGGAGAACCAGCCAGAGGGACAACAGTCTCTACAGAACTTCACCAATCTGGGCTTTATGGGAGAGTAGCCAGACGGAAGCCACTCCTGTGAAAAAAGCACACGCCAGCCTGCTTGGAATTTGCAAAAAGGCATGTGAAAGACTTTTATATTATGTGGTCTGATGAGACAGAAATGTAACTCTTTGGCCTGAATGCAAAGTGTAATAACTGGAGAAAACATGCGTCTAACACCATCCCTACCGTGAAGCATGGTGGTGTCAGCATCATGATATGAGGATACTTTTCAGAGGCAGAGACTGGAAGACTGGTAAGGCTAGAATGGAGCCAAATACAGGCAAATCCGTCATAAGAACCTGCTTCAGAGTGCAAACGACCTTAGACTGGGGAGAAGATTTACATTCCAACAGAACAATGACCCTAAGAATACAGCCAAAGCAACACGAGAATGGCTTCAAATTGGCCCAGCCAAAGCCCAGACTTGAATCCTGTTTAAAATATGTTGAAAGACTTGAACTCTAACCAGAGCATAACGGACCTATTATTTGTTTATCCCCGGATTCCCACCGGATTCCCACCGCAAACGGAACATTTTCAGCTGGATCGTCACAACTAGCAAACTAGCTAACCGCAACCCCGGATGATTACTCCTGGCTAGCGTTTCCACCCACTTAGCTTGAAGCTAGCCCGGCCAGAGCTCCTGTGCTACCACCGAAGCATACTCCTGGGCTACAATATCCGGACCCACGACCGTTCTATCGATGTCACCGCATGAAGAGGCATAAACAGACTCACCCCATCGCGACGTCCCCCAAAGGCTAACTTTCTAGCCCTTGCTATCTCCTTGCTTGCTAATTCGGCCTGCTAACTGTTAGCTTGTTAGCACAGGCCGGCTAACCGTCTGAATCGCCGCGTCCCAACCACTCACTGGACCCATATTTAATTTCAATTACTTTTCGATTATTGATTTGTTTATACCTTCCGGTAACCTGCCTCACCCAATGTGATACAGAATCGCTATTATTTTTTTATTTTTTTTATTTTTAGAACACACTCAAGAACCTCCAGAAGCTAACCAGCTAACTAGCTACAAGCTATTTAGTCATTGTTAGCCACTGCTAGCGGCTTTTACCTTTTACCTTCTGCACAGCCAGCCAGTTTTTTTAATCTGGATAATACTCGCCAGTCTAGCTTCCCTGCCCCATCCACCGCTGCCCCCTGGACACTGATCACTTGGCTACATAGCTGATGCATGCTGGACTGTCCATTAATCATGGTACTCCATTCTGCTTGTTTATGTTTATCTGTCGGCCCCAGCCGCACTCAGGCTCTGTGTGTAGTTAATCCGACCCTCCCTGCCTAGTCAACATCATTTTACCTGCTGTTGTTGTGCTAGCTGATTAGCTGTTGTTGTCTCACCTACTGTTTTAGCTACTGTTTTAGCTAGCTCTCCCAATTCAACACCTGTGATTACTGTATGCCTCGCTGTATGTCTCTCTCAAATGTCAACATGCCTTGTATACTGTTGTTCAGGTTAGTTATCATTGTTTTAGTTTACAATGGAGCCCCTAGTTCCACTCTTCATACCCCTGATACCTCCTTTGTCCCACCTCCCACACATGCGGTGACCTCACCCATTACAACCAGCATGTCCAGTGATACAACCTCTCTCATCATCACCCAGTGCCTGGGCTTACCTCCGCTGTACCCGCACCCCACCATACCCCTGTCTGCGCATTATGCACCCCAACGCTCTAGGCGACCAGTTTTGATAGCCTTTAGCCGCACCCTCATTCTACTCCTCCTCTGTTCCGCGGGTGATGTGGAGGTAAACCCATGCCCTGCATGTCCCCAGGCACCCTCATTTGTTGACTTCTGTGATCGAAAAAGCCTTGGTTTCATACATGTTAACATCAGAAGCCTCCTCCCTATGTTTGTTTTACTCACTGCTTTAGCACACTCTGCTAACCCTGATGTCCTTGCCGTGTCTGAATCCTGGCTCAGGAAGGCCACCAAAAATTCTAAGATTTCCATACCCAACTATAACATTTTCCGTCAAGATAGAACTGCCAAAGGGGGAGGAGTTGCAGTCTACTGCAGAGATAGCCTGCAAAGTAATGTCATTACTTTCCAGGTCCATATGCAAACAGTTCGAACTACTAATTTTGAAAATGACTCTCTCCAGAAATAAGTCTCTCACTGTTGCCGCCTGCTACCGACCCCCCTCAGCTCCCAGCTGTGCCCTGGACACCATTTGTGAATTGATCGCCCCCCCATCTAGCTTCAGAGTTTGTTCTGTTAGGTGACCTAAACTGGGACATGCTTAACACCCCGGCAGTCCTACAATCTAAGCTAGATGCCCCCAATCTCACACAAATCATCAAGGAACCCACCAGGTACAACCCTAAATCTGTAAACAAGGGCACCCTCATAGACGTCATCCTGACCAACTGGCCCTCCAAATACACCTCCTCTGTCTTCAACCAGGATCTCAGCGATCACTGCCTCATTTCTGTGAGCAGGCCTTTCTAATCGACCTGGCCCCGGTATCCTGGAAGGACATTGACCTCATCCCGTCAGTTGAGGATGCCTGGTCATTCTTTAAAAGTAACTTCCTCACCATTTTAGATAAGCATGCTCCAGTCAAAAAATGCAGAACTAAGAACAGATATAAACCTTGCTTCACTCCAGACCTGACTGCCCTCGACCAGCACAAAAACATCCTGTGGCGGACTGCAATAGCATCGAATAGTCCCCGCGATATGAAACTGTTCAGGGAAGTCAGGAACCAATACACGCAGTCAGTCAGGAAAGCTAAGGCCAGCTTCTTCAGGGAGAAATTTGCATCCTGTAGCTCCAACTCCAAAAGGTTCTGGGACACTGTGAAGTCCATGGAGAACAAGAGCACCTCCTCCCAGTTGCCCACTGCACTGAGGCTAGGTAACACGGTCACCACCGATAAATCCATGATTATCGGAAACTTCAACAAGCATTTCTCAACGGCTGGCCATGCGTTCCGCCTGGCTACTCCAACCTCGGCCAACAGCTCCGCCCCCCCCGCAGCTACTCGCCCAAGCCTCTCCAGGTTCTCCTTTACCCAAATCCAGATAACAGATGTTCTGAAAGAGCTGCAAAACCTGGACCCGTACAAATCAGCTGGGCTTGACAATCTGGACCCTCTATTTCTGAAACTGTCCGCCGCCATTGTCGCAACCCATATTACCAGCCTGTTCAACCTCTCTTTCATATCGTCTGAGATCCCCAAGGATTGGAAAGCTGCCGCAGTCATCCCCCTCTTCAAAGGGGGAGACACCCTGGACCCAAACTGTTACAGACCTATATCCATCCTGCCCTGCCTATCTAAGGTCTTCGAAAGCCAAGTCAACAAACAGGTCACTGACCATCTCGAATCCCACCGTACCTTCTCCGCTGTGCAATCTGGTTTCCGAGCCGGTCACGGGTGCACCTCGGTACTAAACGATATCATAACCGCCATCGATAAAAGACAGTACTGTGCAGCCGTCTTCATCGACCTTGCCAAGGCTTTCAACTCTGTCAATCACCATATTCCTATCGGCAGACTCAGTAGCCTCGGTTTTTCGGATGACTGCCTTGCCTGGTTCACCAACTACTTTGCAGACAGAGTTCAGTGTGTCAAATCGGAGGGCATGCTGTCCGGTCCTCTGGCAGTCTCTATGGGGGTGCCACAGGGTTCAATCCTCGGGCTGACTCTTTTCTCTGTATATATCAATGATGTTGCTCTTGCTGTGGGCGATTCCCTGATCCACCTCTACGCAGACGACACCATGGACACTGTGCTATCTAACCTCCAAACGAGCTTCAATGCCATACAACACTCCTTCCGTGGCCTCCAACTGCTCTTAAACGCTAGTAAAACGAAATGCATGCTTTTCAACCGTTCGCTGCCTGCACCCGCACGCCTGACCAGCATCACCACCCTGGATGGTTCCGACCTTGAATATGTGGACATCTATAAGTACCTAGGTGTCTGGCTAGACTGTAAACTCTCCTTCCAGACTCATATCAAACATCTCCAATCGAAAATCAAATCTAGAGTCGGCTTTCTATTCCGCAACAAAGCATCCTTCACTCACGCCGCCAAACTTACCCTAGTAAAACTGACTATCCTACCGATCCTCGACTTCGGCGATGTCATCTACAAAATTGTTTCCAACACTCTACTCAGAAAACTGGATGCAGTTTATCACAGTGCCATCTGTTTTGTCACTAAAGCACCTTATACCACCCACCACTGCGACCTGTATGCTCTAGTCGGCTGGCCCTCGCTACATATTCGTCGCCAGACCCACTGGCTCCAGGTCATCTACAAGTCCATTCTAGGTAAAGCTCTGCCTTATCTCAGTTCACTGGTCACGATGGCAAGACCCATCCGAAGCACGCGCTCCTGCAGGTGTATCTCACTGATCATCCCTAAAGCCAAAACCTAATTTGGACGCCTTTCGTTCCAGTTCTCTGCTGCCTGTGACTGGAACGAATTGCAAAAATCGCTGAAGTTGGAGACTTTTATCTCCCTCACCAACTTCAAACATCTGCTATCTGAGCAGCTAACCGATCACCGCAGCTGTACATAGTCTATCGGTAAATAGCCCACCCATTTTTACCTACCTCATCCCCATACTGTTTTTATTTATTTACTTTTCTGCTCTTTTGCACACCAATATCTCTACCTGTACATGACCATCTGATCATTTATCACTCCAGTGTCAATCTGCACCCGGCACAGCCAGAAGAGGACTGGCCACCCCACATAGCCTGGTTCCTCTCTAGGTTTCTTCCTAGGTTTTGGCCTTTCTAGGGAGTTTTTCCGAGCCACTGTGCTTCTACACCTGCATTGCTTGCTGTTTGGGGTTTTAGCCTGGGTTTCTGTACAGCACTTTGAGATATCAGCTGATGTACGAAGGGCTATATAAATACATTTGATTTGATTTGATTCTCAACTAGCCTACCTGGTTAAATAAAGGTGAAATATTTTTTATTTTTTTTAAGATTGCTGTCCACCACCACTCCCCATCTAACTTAACAGAGCTTGAGAAAGTCTGCAAGGAAGAATGGGAGAAAATCCCCAAATCCAGATGTGCAAAGCTGATACAGACATATCCAAGATCCAATGCAGGTGCTTCTACACCTGCATTGCTTGCTGTTTGGGGTTTGAGGCTGGGTTTCTGTACAGCACTTTGAGATATCAGCTGATGTACGAAGGGCTATATAAATAAAATTTGATTGATTGATTGATTGATTCAAAGCTTTAATCTCCGCCAAAGGTGCTTCTACAAAGTATTGACTCAGGGGTGTGAATACTTATGTAAGTGAGATATTTCTGTATTTCAATTTAAATAAATTAGCTAAATAAATGTAAACACGTTTTCACTTTGTCATTATGGGGTATTGTGTGTCCATGGGTAAGAAACACATATATCTAAACTATTTTGAATTCAGGCACTAACACGACAAAATCTATTTAATCCATTTGAAATTCAGGCTGTAACACAACCAAATGTGGAATAAGTCAACAGGTCTGAATGCTTTCTGAAGGCACTATACCTATATTTCAGAAAATAATACCAATACAGGTTGACTTCCAAATTCTGAATTTAGTTTGTGTTGATTACTGGCAATTCACAATCAAGTATCTGTCCTGCCATATTTTGAAAAAGTACTGATAAGCAGTTTCCTGTAAGATACAACATAGCAAGAAACTGTAATGAAACATGTTGCAATAAAATACACATGATGTATTATGAGATATATTTTCTTCATCATATGTTGTAATTGTCACGTTCTGACCTTAGTTCCTTGTTTATGTCTTTGTGTTAGGTTGGTCAGGGCGTGAGTTGGGGTGGGTAGTCTAGGTTCTTTTTTCTATGTTGTTATATTTCTATGTGTTTGCCCTAGTTTGGTTCTCAATCAGAGGCAGGTAACCGGAAGGTTGCGAGTTCAAACCCCCGAGCTGACATGGTACAAATCTGTCGTTCTGCCCCTGAACAGGCAGTTAACCCACTGTTCCCAGGCCGTCATTGAAAATAAGAATGTGTTCTTAACTGACTTGCCTGGTTAAATAAAGGTAAAATAAAAAAATAAAAAAATACTTAGGTAGCCTGTTTTCCCCATTTTGGTTTTGGGTGTTTAATTTCTGTTTAGTGTCTGTTCACCTGGCAGAACTGTTTTGTTTTCTCTTCGTTGTTATTTTGTGTAGTGTTCAGTTTTTCTATTAAAATATGACAAACACTTACCACGCTGCATTCTGGTCCTCCTCTCCTTCCACCAACGAGAATCGTTACAGTAATACTGTCACGCCATCACGTTCCTGAGTTCTAATGCACTTCACAAAGGTTAGTGATCTCAAAGAAGCAGTTAATACAAGGAAACTATTTTTCCAGTGACACACAACAAAGACATTACACTCTAAAAAAATATGTGTGTTGTTTGGAAAACCCAACTGCTGTGTTGCAGGGATTTGGTCACTTATTTTGGTTGTTGTGCTATAACCCAGCAGGTCACATCAGAAGATTGGAGACTTGGCTTAGTAGGGCGTAAGAGTAAACGTAAGTAAGAGTAAACGTCATCCCTGAACCTCTTAGGCCGCCCCATCCCGCATGCGGGATCGTGACTACAGCCTCAAGCTCATTACCATAACGCAACATTAGCGATTTCTGAAAATTGCAAATGAAATGAAATAAATATGCCTGTCCTCAAGCTTAGCCTTTTCTTAACAATCCTGTCGTCTCAGATTTTCAAAATATGCTTTAGAACCAGAGAAAATCAATAATTTGTGTAAGAGTGGTGATAGCTAGCTTAGCATTTAGCATTAGCATTTAGCACGCAACATTCACAAAAACCAGCAAAGGGATCAAATAAAATAATTTACCTTTGAAGAACTTCAGATGTTTCAATGAGGAGACTCTCAGTTACATAGCAGATGTCCAGTTTTTCCTGAAAGATGCTTGTGTAGGACACAACGTTCCGTTTTGTTACTATGCATTTGGCTACCGAAACTAACCGAAAATTCAGTCACCTAAACGTCGAACTTTTTTCCGAATTAACTCCATAATATCGACTGAAACATGGAAAACGTTGTTTGAATCAATCCTCAAGGTGTTTTGTCATATATCTCTTCATTGAAATGCCAGTCCTAGAAGCGTGCATTCTTCTCTGATTCGGATGGAAAAATACTGGGACCTGACTTTTGCGCACCAATTTCCACGCAGACACCGTGCGGGACACTTGGTAATTGTAGGCTCTTATGGTCAATCTTCCAATGATATGCCTACAAATACGTCACAATGCTGCAGACACCTGGGGGAAACGATAGGAAGTGTCCGTTCATTCCTGTCGCATTCACAGCCATATAAGGAGATCATGGAAAACGTGCCTCCAGGAATCCTGTTGATTTCCTGGTCACTCAAACATCTTGGTTTTGCCTGTAGATTTTGTTCTATGGCACTCACAGTGAAAATCTTTGCAGTTCTGGAAACGTCAGTGTCTTCTTTCCAAAACAAGCATAGTCGAGCATCTTTTCGTGACAAAATATTGCGCTTAAAACGGGCACGTCTTTTTATCCAAAAATGAAATACTGCCCCTATAGGACTAATTAAATACGTTCTGTTGTATTGTAAGTGCATGCAAAGGTTGAACACTAACCAGGATTCCACCCAACCTTTTTGTTTTGCAACAGGCCTGATGGGAACAGAAAATGTGTGGGTGAACATTCCAAATGTCTAACGTATTTTGTTTTTGTTGACAAGGTGGGATGTTTTTGTCTTCTGGTGACATGATGATCGATGCTTGGCTGCCGTTTGACAAATTAAAAATAATCTCACTCTCACTAATAATCTCATTGTTTGGCCAGGGATGGGTAACTTCGATGGGGTCGGGGGCCCCAAAATGTTTTACTCATCATGAGGGGCCGCAGTAGCTTGTGGGTCTGCGTACTCACATCCATAGACCCCGACTGAGATCAAAATGAAATTGTGTGTGAAATTGGTCCACCAGTTCCCCGTCCCTGATTGTAGGCTATATCCACAATGTCAAATATTTTCCCACAGCCGGGTTACCAAATAACCCACATTAAGATGTTTTTAACACAGCATTTTTTCTAGTGTATTGAGAATTTTCATTTTGTACGTGTCTTTAATAAACATCTGTTTTTATTGTCTACAACTGTTGTAATTACAGTTCTTCTAAATCAATTGCCTCTTGGTCTTTTGATTAGCAATGAGGAATTAATCAAGCTTGATGATGCCAGGATGTGTTATTTTGATCAACAGAGTCAACCTCTCAGAGACTGGTTTACTTGTGCATAGTCTTTACTATCTCTAAGATTTCTCTCTCTCTTACTCTCTTTATTTCTTTCTCTCTTCCTCACACAAAGTACATGCGTACACATGCATACAATACATTCACACATTTACCCACACAAGCACACAGGCATATGAAAGTACACACTATTCCTTGCACGCACGCACACACACACACACACACACACACACACACACACACACACACACACACACACACACACACACACACACACACACACACACACACACACACACACACACACACACACACACACACACACACACACACATACAAACACACACATTGGGTAGTGTAGTGGGCCTGGATAGCAGTGCGTAACCTGGGCCAGCCTACTATAGGCCAGGATTGATCCAAGTGGGCAAGGCCTGACAGGGAGTCTGTCAACACCACGCACAATCAATACAACTCATCGATCCTACATGCTGTGTGTGTGTGTGTGGGGGGGGGGGTGCATCATTCATCTCTCTGCCTCTTTCTGTCTTTCTCCCTATGTTTCCCTGCTCCTATCTGCCCTGTTTGTTAGAGCATTGTACCTTTTTTAACACAACCTGGGTCCCACACATAGAGTTCACGGAGAGTGTTCTACAGAGAGGCAACATAAACAGACAGGATTGTATGAAATGAGAAGTGGAGTGGGATGGTAAAGAGAGAGAGAGAGAGAGACAGACAGAGACATAGAGAAGGAGGGATGACAAGCCTTTGAAATAGAACCGATTCCCACCCTTCTCCATCTGGCTGTTGTAAAAGGAAGACCCACAGTGGGATAGAAACATGCAAATGGGTGAGAGTGATTTGGTGGGGAGGATAGGGGGGAGGAGAGGAGGTACAGAGGAGCATGAAGTCCAAAACAATGTGATTGAAAACTGAAATGGCGGATCTTTATGAACATGGAACAATGTCCCTCATTCTTTCCCCTGGAACCATAAACAGACAGACGAGGGAAGACACAAACGAGCACACACACACACGCACAAATGCACGCACTCACACATACACACACACAAACATTTGAAGACACCACTGTCCCATCTCCCATGGCTGGTAGCTTTGGACATGAAAGGGATTGGGTGGCGTGTGTGTGTGTGTGTGTCTTTTTGTTTAGTTATGCGCCCAGGTTGGGGTGGGGGTGAGGGGATCACAGAAAGGGTCCGGAACAAGATTTATATGCCGCTGTCATAAAACTCTGACCCCAGAGCTGTAAATCTGTCAATGGAGTCTAGCCAGCGCAACAGGATGCACAGAGGAAGAGATGGAGAGAAGGACAGAAAGAAAAGCGGGAGGAAAAGAGAGAGAAAGAGAGAGAGAAGGAGGGATTGAAAGGGAGAGAGAGCAAGACAGAGATTAAGAGAGAGAGAGAGAGAGAGAGAGAGAAAGAGAGTCGAAGCTGCTGCGCCCAGGTTTGGAGCTTTTCAAAGGCGTCAGGCTCCTTCGGAGGAGGCAGTTTACAGTCCAGCCACTGATCCGATACAGCTGGAACACCCCATACGGCTTGAAACAACCCCCCCCAATCCCCATCCGCAGTCCCTAACCCCCCATAAATACTCCCTGGTCAATACTCAGGCCCCTCTCCACAGTCCAAACCCAGGCTCCTCCCTCCTATCTTCCCCCCATTCACATTCCTTACCCACCCCCACCCATTCCCGTTTATAACCAGGTCTCCCTCGCATTTCCCCCTATCCACAGTACCGACCCAGGTCCCTCTCCTCTCCCATCTCCACCCTATCCATAATTCCTACCCAGGCCCCTCTCTCATGCCCTGCGGTAGGAGGTGGACAATGGTGTCCAAAATGAGCACACATACCCTCTGGGTCTCAGTATAGCCAGGCACGTCTGGTTATGTATGGTGAGCATTTGTTTTCACTACACCAGGGCCTGAAGGGCAACTCCGCTGATATTATGGATGGAGAGAGCCAGTTCATTTCAATTACAGTCAGTTAAGAAAATGAATTCAAATGTGATTCATGTACCTATTTTGTATTGATTCATTAACTCCTAATAACCCTGCCTCCTATTATCTAATCATTTGAAAATGAGACAAATATAATGGATAGGGTAACATACATATACGTTTTAGTCCCTACTGCAGCCCGGGTGGCATGACATCAAAGTCAAATACACCGTGACCCTGCTCCTAGGCCTAGCTCTGGTATGTATGAGAGGTTACTCAAGGTTGCCATGGAAACTGACAGGATGTCAGGGCAGGGTGAGACAGGAAGTGGCAGAGAGCGTGAGAGAGAGAGTCCTGATGGTGTGAAGATGACAGAAAGAGAAGAGTGTCTCACCCAGTAGCTAAGGAAACGAGTCAGTAAACACTCGCTCTCAAGGTCATATCTGAAAATCTGAATGCTACATTTTTGTCTCTTGTATCGCAATGCCAACTCAGTTTAAAATAGGGAAACATTGAGAAAACAGTATTTTGCCAACGTTTCTGCCACTAGTAGACACACAATCATTTCACAAGATGAATCATGTTTTTTATACAGTAAACAAACGTTTCAACATTTTCTCCAGGATCGTACAGAATTGACCCAGCAAGCCTGTGTGTGGCCCAAATACAATGTACTGTATCTTCATGGATTTACTTCCACAGAGAGCTAGCTATTCCCTCTTCCAAATTCTAGCTAAGTGCATTTTCCTCGCTGAGACACAAAGTTGGCATAGCTGCCGTGTCTTCTGAGAGGACAGGGATGTACCAGAGGGCCATACGGTTCATGTAACAATTGCAAGAGGAACTTGTTGTGGTGAGTAGTGCTGAAGTGGTTTCATAAAGAACAGGGAAATGAAACTCTTTTTCTGACGAACAGTATTGGGCCTTTCAAGTCTCTGACATGCAAAACAACAGCAGATGAATAGAAAATATGTGCCCTCGCCTACACAGGTTAAATATGCCTACATGTGAGTGTGGTGAAACAGAACGCCCATCTATGCACTACGAACGTAATGACACAGACAGTTTAGTTGCGAATTCTGCCTCATGGTTGGTAGTACAGCTTCACCGTCGGGTTTGGCATCATGCATGGACAACTTGTAACAGCAGCATTACTAAGGCAGATGCCACATTTCACCCCCCTCCCTTTGCTTGGCGTATATTCTTCTCATCGTCAAACCCAATGAATGTATTTACATAGTCTTAAATGTCAGCTGGCTGAATTTACGGAGACTCTTGATTTCTTGTAGCAGCTGCTGTCTCCAGCACCACTCGCAACACGACAGTAATGCAATCACTCCCGTTCATTTGGCTGGCTGGCTGGCTGGCTGACTGATTGACTGGCTGTCTGGCTGACTGATTGACTGGCTGTCTGGCTGAATGACTGACTGGCTAGCTGCAGCGCTTGTCTATTACTCAATGTGCTGGATTAAGTGGATCTTGTCTGGACATGGCTGGGCTTGTCTGGACTGAGTGGAACAACAAGCTATGGAGCTCCGATTAGCACTGTATTCTGCAGCCTTATTGGTCGATCTCCTACCTATATTGCCAAACAGTCAGCCACCATAGTTGTATTATGAATGTCTTATAACAGAGCTATACTATAACTGCAAGCAGTAACAAAGTCAACAAAAGCAATTAATTATTTACTTATTATTCAAAGGAAATGAGGCCTTCCGTTTATATGACAGAATGCCTTTCCTAGGACACTATATTGGAATTTTGCAAAGGCATGAGTAACAAACATACACCACCCCCCTCAAACCACACCACACATGCACACACACACACACGCACCCACACACACACACGTGTACACACACACAAACACACTCACCCACCCACGCACGCGCGCACACACACACACACACACACATACACACACACACACACACACACACACACACACACACACACACACACACACACACACACACACACACACACACACACACACACACACACACACACACACACACACACACACACACACACACACACACACACACACACACACACACACACACACACACACACACAAAACCTTCCTATGACTCACTGGGCTTTGCCCCTGCTCTCTCATCAGTGACACAGACACAGGAAGAGAGACAGAGAGGTCATATCCACACGCCCCAGACCAACGCTGGCCAGCTTCCCTCCCCAGGCAGGCCTTACCCTGGCAAGGCAGAGGTAGAGTCATTAGCCCTCCCTCCACTGCAGCCATATAGTGCAGGCCTCTGTCGTCAGTGACAATTTACAGGAAATGAGAGGTGCTTTTGACCAGGAAAAAGTCTATGTGTCTCTACTTGTGTGTGTGTGTCTACATCGGGTGTAGATAATGACCCTAATATTTTCTCATAGACGGATGACTTGTACCATCTGTAGTAGACAGCAGCTGTTGCCAATTGAAGGGAGTGAGGGGGGTGTTGCCGGCCATCACACAGACTGTTATGGTGCTGGACAGACACCACTAATGGGGCTGTATCTTCATGAACATGTAAAGATGTGCCTTAATGAGTGTGTGTGTCCTTGTGTGTGAGTGGGTGTGGGGGAGGGGTGTGAATGAGTGAGCTTGTGTATGTGTGTGCGTGTGCGTGTGTGCTCGTTCCTGCACATATGTGTGTGACAATGTGAGCAATAGAGTGCCTTTGCACGCGTGTGTGCAATCATTTCTAATCACGTTTTGCGAAGACGCTGGAAATGAAATCTCTCCCTGTATCTTCTGTGGGACCTATGGTTTACATAGAGATCATCGGTACAGATTAGAATAACAGGTTAGGTTGGAGTCAGAAGAAGTTGAACTGTGTACCCCAGGGTAAGCGGGTCAGGTCAGGTGTGGTTGACACAGACGAGACAAGGCGAGGCTGGGAGTAGGTTGCCACAGAGTTGAGGTAGCAGCCTTCTCACATCAACTCACTTCCTCTCGCTGCCAAGCTTCTCACGCCATGGCGGTTGATCACTTTCAGTATCTGTGACATCAGGCTGCCTGTCTGTGTCTCACACACTCCTCTGTGTCATCTGTGTCCTCCGATTCCTCTGTGTCCTCTGTGTCCTCCGATTCTTCTGTGTCCTCTGTGTCCTCCTTTCGTTTCGTTTCTCCTTGTTTTTTCTCTTTTCTGTGTTGTTCTTCTCCTCTTTTCCCTGTCAGGTTATCTTGTCTGTGTGCCATTCGTTTACACTCTCCAAACATTATATCAATCTTATCCAATACTACAAGCCTATAGGAGTCCAATAAACCATGCATACATCATTTGGACTTCTGCTTATGTTAAGACTTACTTAAGACCAGGAAAGAGATTAACTGTGCTCTCCCGCCCAGGTGGAATGGCCAGTTGTTTTCGGAACTCTCTCTCTCTCTCTCTCTCTCTCTCTCTCTCTCTCTCTCTCTCTCTCTCTCTCTCTCTCTCTCTCTCTCTCTCTTCTCACACACACACACTCCCACTCTCTCCTGCACTCTCTCTCATGCCCTCTCTCCCTCCACTCCATTTCACCGACTCCCTCCCTCTCTCCTTCCCTCCCTCTGTCCCTGCTCTGGTTTTCACAAGACCCTCCCAAGGTTCCCAGAGGAGGAGTTGCAGGGCTTTCTGGGAGAGAGAGCTGTCAGATTAATAGATTTTCCTTTTCCTCTCTGTGATGCGAGAGGGCCAGAAAGCCTCTCCCTGCTGGGGACTCACTGCTGCTAAAAGCAACGTTTTTGTGTTTCGAAGGGGAAAGTGGTTGGGAGGAGGGTGTGTGTTTGTTGGGGGGGTTGCTTGTGTGTGTGGGTGTGTTTGTGTGCATGCGAGCAACACATCCTATTTCCCTGTTTCCCTATGTGTGTCTTCACTTGTTTTCATTAGTCCTAACAGAGTAGAGGAGTAGGAACACTAAACACAAACAGTATATGCCCCATGCCTTTGCTCTCCATGCCAGTGAACCTGTGGCCATGTATCTGGTATATTGGTGAGTCTAAAAACTTACCCAACAGTGCCACCTACCAGCCAATCGGTGTCCTTCAGCCGCAAGGAAGTAGCGTTCATACGTCAGGTGCTTTTTTTTCAATTTTTGCCTAAAAAGACATACCCAAATCTAACTGGGAGAATATAATAAAATGGCTCAGAGTTTAACTCCAGTGTTCTTATTGAAGTCACCATGCAGATTCTGTCAAATTAAACTATCCTTCATGATTCATGACCGCTGAGTCCGAAAAATAAAATAGTCTAAACTGCACTGATGACCTACTACTTTTAACTATGCCTATGAAAAAAAGCTCCTTATTTCAATAAGCTCTTCTATATAAGGATTCTAATGACGCGTTTTCATCTCTCTTTGGTCATGTGGTTCCACATACACTGGGTGTACAAAGCAAGTCGCCTAGTGGTTAGAGCATTGTGCTAGTAACCGCAAGGCTGCAAGATCACCGAGCTGACAAGGTAAAAATCTTTCGTTCTGCCCCTGAACAAGGCAGTTCACCCACTGTTCCTAGGCCGTCATTGAAAATAAGAATTTGTTCTTAACTGACTTGCCTAGTTAAATAAAGGTGAACATTTTTGGGGGGAACATGTTCCTAATATTGAGTTGCACCCCCTTTTGCCCTCAGAACAGCCTCAATTTGTTGCCCCATAATCTCTACAAGGTGTCGAAAGCGTTCCACAGGGATGCTGGCCCATGTTGACTCCAATGCTTCCCACAGTTGAGTCAAGTTGGCTGGATGTGTTTTGGGTGGTGGACCGTTCTTGATACACACGGGGAACTGTTGGGGAAAAAAACTGCAGCTTTGCCGTTCTTGACACACTCAAACCGGTGCACCTGGCAACTACTTCCACACCCCGTTCAAAGACAATTCAATATTTTGAATGACCAATTCACCCTCTGAATGGCACACATACACAATCCATGTTTCAATTGTCTCGTAGCTCCAAGGGATCATAGCTTTCACCTGGATTCACCTGGTCAGTCTATGTCCTGATGTTTGGACGTATATTTTAAGTGTATGTATATTTTAAGCCCCAACTCTGAGGCTTTGTCATCACCTAAAGATAGCACAGAGAAAGTGTGGTATTGGTATGCGGGTATTTACTGCATACCAAACAGCACCAAGTCTCTTTTTATGGCCTAGCGCAACAGCACCTTATCAACTCATCACCAACACCTTGTTTAGCTGAATCAGGTAGTGCTGGGCTCAGACAAAAGTCTGCACAGACTGTGGTCCTCCAGAACCAGGAGTTAATAACACGGTGTTGAGCAGCACTTCTATATGCAATAACTACAGTAAGATCAAGACAGACGCCTTGAAGAAATCATTTAAGTGATATTGTCGAATTGGGGAGTGATGCAATTTGACCTATTTTAACTAAGATCATCGATTGACCAGCATCCAATGAGCATCCAATCAATATCCCGGGCAGCAGTTGTAGATCTTTAACTTACAGTATAAATGCTAGAAGTGTAAGGGATTGTAATATGACTCTTCCTGAGTCCCTCATCTATAAATACTCTCTCCTCTCCT
This sequence comes from Oncorhynchus keta, assembly GCF_023373465.1. Classification (NCBI taxonomy): domain Eukaryota; kingdom Metazoa; phylum Chordata; class Actinopteri; order Salmoniformes; family Salmonidae; genus Oncorhynchus; species Oncorhynchus keta. Next base: position 17,095,610 of record NC_068452.1, on the reverse strand, counting down.
CCCTCTCTATAACTATGACTGAGTGTCTCTAGGCTCCATGAATCTCCTGACTCCATCGCAGGGAGGATTGTGGGTGACACGCAGACATATGGCCCAGCTCCCAGCATGCACTGGAAGGCACCTGCCATACGCAGCTAAAGAATGGACCAGATTCAGTTCTTTATGGCTTCCGTCTTGTGGTGATGAATACACAAACACACACACACATGCGCGCACAGGCACACGCGCACGCATGCGCACACGCGCACGCACACACACACAGACACACACACACACACACAGACACACGCACGCACACTGTCATCTTATATCTGCACACATAAGTCCCAAAGCCACCACCAATTAATTTAGTCGGTACTGTACATGTTTTGTTCTTGTGTTGAATTCAATAGTTTAAAAAAACGAGGGAGGGCTATTTTCAACTTAATTGATGTGACAGACTTTTTTCACAATTTCTAAGGGTCTGAAGTTGCGCTGGGGGTTGAGGTGAACTTGCACAAAGCTGTTTGACTTCGTATAGAATCACTATCTGTGATCCTTGAATATCTCCAAGTCGAGCTAATTACAGTGTTTTTGTGACTGTGAATGGTAGCAACATTAGAGGGTGATATTTACAGTGTACGAATAAACAATTAGCCTAATTCTAGGTTTTAGAGTGTAGCCTGTTTCCGACTGTGAATGGTAATACCATTTGCTGAGGGTGATATTCTTAGAATGACAGGTCACAAAGTGTCTGATGACTGAAAAGTACATTCTGGAAACGAAAAAAGCAGCGCTCATCAATTTACTTTTATACGCTACTATCATGTTGCTATAATCATGGGGTCAGCATCAATACTACAGTTGTCTAAAATAGATCTCAGTCTGTGCTGCTGTGCCTACAATACTCAAACGGATGAACCTCCTTGGACTTCTGTTAGTCAGCGATGCATCATGTGTGCCTCTTCAAATCAAATCGAATTAATTTATGAAGCCCTTTTTACATCTACCGATTGTCAGAAAGTGCTGTACAGAAACCCAGCCTAAAACCCCAAAAGTGCGGTGGCTAGGAAAAACTCCTTAGAGGAAGGAACCTAGGAAGAAACCTAGAGAGGAACCAGGCTCTGAGGGGTGGCCAGTCCTCTTTTGGCTCTGTAGGGTTGTGATTATAACACTACATGGCCAAGATGTTCAAACGTTCATAGACGACCAGCAGGGCCAAATAATAATAATCATCACAGTGGTTGTAGAGGGTGCAACAGGTCAGCACCTCAGGAGGAAATGTCAGTTGGCTTTTCATAGCAGAGCATTCAGAGTTAGAGACAGCAGTTGAGGTTGAGAGAGAGTCGAAAACAGCAGGTCCAGGACAAGGTAGCACGTCCGGTGAACAGGTCAGGGTTCAATAGCCGCAGGCAGAACATAAACTGGAGCAGCAGCACGACCAGGTGGACTGGGGACAGCAAGGAGTCATCGGGGCAGGTAGTCCTGAGGCATGGTCTCAGGTGTCAGGTTCTCTGGGAGGGGAGGGAGAGGGAGAGAGAGAGAGAGAATTAGAGGGAGCATACTTAAATTCACACAGGACACCAGATAAAACAGGAGAAATTACTCCAGACATAACAGACTGACCCTAGCCCCCCGACACGTAAGCTGTTGCAGCATAAATACTGGAGGCTGAGACAGGAGGGCCGGGAGACAATGTGGCCCCATCCGACAATACCCCCGGACAGGATTAACCAGGCAGGATATAACTACACCCACTTTGCCAAAGCACAGCCTCCACACCACTAGAGGGATATCTTTTAACCACCAACTTACTACTGAGTATACTACTGAGTACAGCCCACAAAGATCACCCCCATGGCACAAACCTGAAGTGGGCGCCAAACCCAGACAGGAAGATCGTGTAAGTGACTCAACCCACTCAAGTGATGCACCCCTCCTAGGGATGGGATGGAAGAGCACAGGTAAGCCAGTGACTCAGACCCCATATTAGGGTAAGAGGCAAAGAATCCCGGTGGACTGAGGGGAACCGGCCAGGCAGCTACAGCAAGGGCGGTTCATTACTCCAGTGCCTTTCCGTTCACCATCACACCCCTGGGCCAGACTACACTCAATCATAGGACCTACTGAAGAGATGAGTCTTCAATAAAGACTTAAAGTTGAGACCGAGTCTGCGCCTCTCACATGGACAGGCAGACCATTCCATACAAATTGTGCTCTGTAGGGGAAAGCCCTGCCTCCAGTTGTTTGCTTAGAAATTCTAGGGACAATAAGGAGGCCTGCGTCTTGTGACCATACTGTACGTGTAGGTATGTACTGCAGGACCAAATCGGAGAGATAGGTAGGAACAAGCCCATGTAATGCTTTGTATGTTAGCAGTAAAACCTTGAAATCAGCTCTAGCCTTTACTAGAGGCCAGTGTAGAGAGGCTAGCGCTGGAGTAATATGATCACATTTTGGGGTTCTAGTCAAAATTCTTGCAGCCGTGTTAAGCACTAACTGAAGTTATCTAGTGCTACTTTTTCAAAGTAGAACATTGCAGTAGTCTAATCTAGAAGTGACAAAAGCATGGATGAACTTTTCTGCATCATTTTTGGACATAAAGTTTCTTGATATGTTCGTCAAAAGAGAGATCAAGGTCCAGAGTAACACAGAGGTCAATCCACAGTTTTATTTGAGACGACTGTACAACCATCAAGATTCAATGTCAGATCCAACAGAAGATCACCCCGTTTCTTGGGACCTGGAACGAGCATCTCTGTTTCATCTGAGTTTAAAAGTAAAACATTTGCTGCCATCCACTTCCTGAAGTCTGAAACACAGGCTTCCAGGGAGGGCATGTTGGGCTTCACCATGTTTCATCGAAATGTACAGCTGTGTATCGTCCGCATAGCAGTGAAAGGTAACATTATGTTTCCAAATGACATCACCAAGAGGTCAAATAGATGGAAGATGGAGTTCTAGCAGCAGTACAGAGCCAGGGCCTCGTCTCTGCTCACAGACATACCTGGTGCATTAGCTCATTGCACCAATCCTGAACTATGAGGATAGCCCCCTAGTGCATGGCCACAACACTTGGATCCTAAAGGAGAGTTGTGGGATCACGTCAGTGTCCAGCCATCTGTAGCCTTCACTTCTAGTATGTCGCCCCAGCCTAGCCAGCACCCCCAAAATAGTCAGGGGTGGGGCTCCAAACACATGTATGAAACACCAGGGACAACATTACCCCGTTGATCTCATCCAACAGCTGTGACTCATGGTAGAGGGTGGAGTGTGGTAAGGCGACCCTCAGCTGTGGCACGACCAACCCAGCGCTGTGACTAATGAACCAATGACAAACACAGAGGGAGAAATAGAAGCATCTCCCCGCAAAAACGTAAACAGGATATGGCCATAAGTTCAGTTTAGCCCACTGACTTCTCGCAGGGTATTCTTGTACCATACCACTTAATGCCTCCTTCCCCCGTCCTTCTTTATTGAGCTCATGTGTTGTAAATAGGGCAACAAGGCGGAGGGCTTCAGGGAGAGAGGGAGTATATAAGCCTGAGAGGTACTACCACAAGTTCAGAAACACTTGCGGGAGTAGAGCACCAACCAAGAGATCCTCACAGCAAGAGATCCAAGGAACTCACACTCCTCTTCTTCAAAACAGACTGGAAAGGAAAACAGAAAAAATAACAATATGACTCAGTCCACTGCCCCAGCAATCGAGAGCATCTTCGGAAGCGATCCTTTCTTCAGTCAGGAGAGGATGGTCTTCCCCCCCATGCACCACCAGGCCCTCTCCGGCGTCCAAGAGGACTTCTTTCAAAGGAGGTCCAACCTGGCCAGTGATCTCCTCAAGGAGCTCCGCGATGGGCACCCCAGTATGCACCAGCTGCACGAGAGGGCCCACCTCCGAATGGGCTCCCCATTCATGGAGAGGAGGATCACAGGAGTTCCAGCAACAGAACAGAGCCAGGTGGCCGAGACAGGCCGGAGCCACAGCCCCCTGGCCCTGAGCCTAAACGTCCAAGGCTTCAACCCAGAAGACATCACAGTCAAGCTGGATGGACGGAGGCTAGCCGTGGTGGCCATGAAACAGGCCAAAGCAGAAGAGGCTAAATCCACCTCCTCCGCCACCTCTTCCTGCTCCTTTTCCTCCTCCTCGTCCCAACAGAAAGGCTTTGTCCAGAAAATTGACCTGCCTGCCCACCTAGACCTGACAGCCTTGACCTGTTCTCTGGGAGAAGATGGACAGCTGAGGATCGAAGCTCCCACAGCCGCCCCCCAGCTGGAAGCTCCTACAGAGGAGCAGGAGGTCCCCCTCCACTTCAGAACCTCCCTGGACATACCCATAGCCAAGGGAACCATGGAAGAGTCTACAACAGGGAAGACTTCAAAACCTTGAATTACAAAGACTGTCTGAATATTTTATAAAACACTTAATTGTATTAATATTCCGGTGGATGACATTGTGGAAAATAATTTATAATATGCCTATTTGAATAAATATTATTTAATAAAGACAATCTGATATTGGAATTATGGTTGCTAGAATTGTGGATTGTGTGGATCACAGTTTTAAAATAGATAACTACAAATACAGTGGGGCAAAAAAGTATTTAGTCAGCCACCAATTGTGCAAGTTCTCCCACTTAAAAAGGTAAGAGAGGTCTGTAATTTTCATCATAGGTACACTTAAACTATGACAGAGAAAATGAGAAGAAAAAAAATCCAGAAAATCACATTGTAGGATTTTTAATGAATTTATTTACAAATTATGGTGGAAAATAAGTATTTGGTCAATAACAAAAGTTTATCTCAATACTTTGTTAAATACCCTTTGTTGGCAATGAGAGGTCAAACATTTTCTGCCAATCTTCACAAGGTTTTCACACACTGTTGCTGGTATTTTGGACCATTCCACCATGCAGATCTCCTCTAGTGATGTTTTGGGGCTGTTGCTGGGCAACACGGACTTTCAACTCCCTCCAAAGATTTTCTATGGGGTTGAGATCTGGCGACTGGCTAGGCCACTCCAGGACCTTGAAATGCTTCTTACGAAGCCACTCATTCATTGCCCGGGCGGTGTGTTTGGGATCATTGTCATGCTGAAAGACCCAGCCACGTTTCATCTTCAATGCCCTTGCTGATGGAAGGAGGTCTTCATTCAAAATCTCATGATACATGGCCCCATTCATTCTTTCCTTCACATGGATCAGTCGTCCTGGTCCCATTGCAGAAAAACAGCCCCAAAGCATAATAATATATAATATATGCCATTTAGCTGACACTTTTATCCAAAGCGACTTACAGTCATGTGTGCATACATTCTACGTAAGGGTGGTCCCGGGAATCGAACCCACTACCCTGGCGTTACAAGCGCCATGCTCTACCAACTGAGCCACAGAAGGACCATGTTTCCACCCCCATGCTTCACAGTAGGTGTGGTGTTCTTTGGATGCAACTCAGCATTCTTTTTACAAAAAAGTTATATTTTGGTTTCATCTGACCATATGACATTCTCCCAATCTTCTTCTGGATCATCCAAATGCTCTCTAGCAAACTTCAGACGGACCTGGACATGTACTGGCTTAAGCAGGGGGACACGTCTGGCACTGCAGGATTTGAGTCAATGGCGGCGTAGTGTGTTACTGATGGTAGGCTTTGTTACTTTGGTCCCAGCTCTCTGCAGGTCATTCACTAGGTCCCCCCCGTGTGGTTCTGGGATTTTTGCTCACCATTCTTGTGATCATTTTGACCCCACGGGGTGAGATCTTGCGTGGAGCCCCAGATCGAGGGAGATTATCAGTGGTCTTGTATGTCTTCCATTTCCTAATAATTGCTCCCACAGTTGATTTCTTCAAACCAAGCTGCTTACCTATTGCAGATTCAATCTTCCCAGCCTGGTGCAGGTCTACAATTTTGTTTCTGGTGTCCTTTGACAGCTCTTTGGTCTTGGCCATAGTGGAGTTTGGAGTGTGACTGTTTGAGGTTGTGGACAGGTGTCTTTTATACTGATAACAAGTTCACTGTAAGTGGTGGATCCTGTCATTACTAGCATACTATACACTTTAAACAGTCATGTGAACTGAATACTTTTACAGTCCAAAAAACAAATGCAACCTTGCACTCCGTACCTCAAAACACACAGTATTTTTCTCACTGACATCTGGATTAGGAGACAGATGTCTCCTGGACAAAGAAATTGTTGCATGTCACGTTGGTTGCATTTGCATGTTCTCTACATCTGTATTGAAATCAGGGGTACAGGCATGTGTGGGCTTGGTGGACACAGGCCCACCCACTGGGGAACCAGTTCCTACCAGGCCGACCCAAACAGATTGAGCAAAAACAAAAACAAAATATTTCTTCCATGTTGCAGTATGAAGCACTCACCAACCTGAAGCTTGACCAAATTCTTAAAATACAAACTAGCATCTTAATTATAATTTAAACACTCCACATTAAGTAAGTGTTTATGTTGTACTTGCTACTCTACACACTAAAATCAAATGGTTCTATATAGCGCCAAATAAGGGTTATTTGGCTTTTAACCTTAGCGGATCCCTTTATGTTCCTGTACGTCTAAGATGGCGTAGCAGTCGGACATGTGTTTTGTCTTGTCCCGTGTAAATAATAGTTTTACTGTTTTTTTCTGATATATTTAGTACGGATTAAATATACTCCTCACCCGATGTGGTACGGATCTGCTATTTTTATACTTTAGAACCGGAACCCCCATCAGAAGCTAGCCAGCTAACTAGCTACTAGCTAGTAGTCAGTTGGCTAGCGGTCAACAGTTGGCTAGCGGTCACCGTTAACTCGAACACCAGCTAGCCTCAGCTCAGTCAATACCTGCCAGTCTGCACAGCGCAATATCAACCCAGAGCAAATCGGACTTCTTTTTCTCAACCACATCTCCGGATTCCTACCGTAAGCTCTGGACCATTACACCGGATCATCGCAGCTGGCTAGCTGCAATCCGAGTGGCTACTCCTGGCTAACGCCTCTGTCCCAAAGCAAGCACAAGTTAGCCTTGAGCTTGCCTCGAGCTAGGCCCACCTCCCGGCTAGCCGAAGAGGTCTACCAGCTAATTATTGGGCAACAATATCTCTTCTCGCCAATTGGCCCGGACCCTTTATTGCCGACATGGAGCCCTGCTGATCCATCACGACTGGTCTGCCGACGTATTCGTCCGAGGTGGTTTCAACAGGCTTTTCCGTTGTCACATCGCCGAAGACCCATCTGCTGGCCATGGCCCGCTAGCTCCAGGTCGCCTAGCATAGTAGCGACTACTGAACGACTCCCTGGCTCACCTATTGCTGCTCATTGGACCCTATGATCACTCGGTTACACATGCCTCTCCCTAATGTCAATATGCCTTGTCTACTGCTGTTTAGGTTAGTTATGATTGATTTATTTCGCTGTAGAGCCCCCAGCCCCGCGCTAAATGCCTTAGACAGCTCTTTTGTCGCACCCTCCACACATGTGGAGACCTCACCTGGCTTAACTGGTGCCTCCAGAGACGAAACCACTCTCATCGTCACTCAATGCCAAGGTTTACCTCCACTGTACTCACATCCTACCATACCCTTGACTGTACATTATGCCCTGAATGTACTCTCCCATGCCCAGAAACATTTTCTGACAAGATAGAACTGCCAAAGGGGGCAGAGTTGCAATCTACTGCAGAGATAGCCTGCAGAGTTATGTCATACCATCCAGGTCTGTGCCCAAACAATTCGAGCTTCTACTTTTATAAATCCACCTTTCCAGAAATAAGTCTCTCACCGTTGCTGCTTGTTATAGACCCCCCTCAGCCCCCAGCTGTGCCCTTGACGTCATATGTGAATTGACTGCCCCCCATCTATCTTCAGAGTTCGTGCTGTTAGGTGACCTAAACTGGGATATGCTTCACACCCCGGCCGTCCTACAATCTAAGATAGATGCCCTCAATCTCACACAAATTATCAAGGAACCTACCAGGTACAACCCTAAATCCGTAACCATGGGAACAGTCATATATATCACCCTGACCAACTTGCCCTCTAAATACACCTCTGCTGTTTTCAACCAGGATCTCAGCGATCACTGCCTCATTGCCTGAGTCCATAATGGGTACGCGGTCAAACGACCACCCCTCATCACTGTCAAACGCTCTCTTAAACACTTAAACACAGCGAGCAGGCCTTTCTAATCGACCTGTATCCTGGAAGGATATTGACCCCATCCCTTCAGTAGAGGATGCCTGGCTGCTCTTTAAAAGTGCTTTCCTCACCATCTTAAAAAGCATGCCCCGTTCAAAAAATGTAGAACTAAGAACAGATATAGCCATTGGTTTCACTTGTCACGCCCTGATCTTAGAGAGCCTTTTTATGTCTCTATTTGGTCAGGGTGTGATTTGGGGTGGGCATTCTATGTTTTTGTTTTCTATGATTTTGTATTTCTATGTTTTGGCCAGGTATGGTTCTCAATCAGGGACGGCTGTCTATCGTTCTCTCTGATTGGGAACCATACTTAGGTAGCCCTTTCCCTCCTCTCAGGGTAGGAAATTAACTTTGTTTGTGGCACTTAGCCCTTAAGCTTCACGTTTGTTTTTGTATTGTTTATTGTTTTTGTCGGCGTCATCATCATCCTAATAAAAAATAATATGTACTCTCACCACGCTTTGGTCTACTTCATTCGACGGCCATGATATCCCTCTAGACTTGACTGCCCTTGACCAGCACAAAAACATCCTGTGGCATACTGCATTAGCATCGAATAGCCCCCGGGATATGCAACTTTTCAGGGAAGTCAGGAACCAAAAAACACAGTCAGTTAGGAAAGCTAAGGCTAGCTTTTTCAAACAGAAATTTGCATCCTGTAGCACTAATTCCAAAAAGTTTTGGGACACTGTAAAGTCCATGGAGAATAAGAGCACCTCCTCTGCCCACTGCACTGAGGCTCGGAAACACTGTCACCACCGATAAATCTACGATAATGGATCATTTCAAAAAGCATTTTTCTACGGCTGGCCATGCTTTTCACCTGGCTACCCCTACCTCGCCAACAGTTCTGCACCCCCTGCAGAAACTTTCCTAGGCCCCCCCCTGATTCTCCACCTAGATCCAGACTGCTGATGTTCTGAAAGAGCTGCAAAATCTCGATCCCTACAAATCAGCAGGGCGAGACAAACTGGACCCTCTATTTCTAAAATGATCAGCAGAAATTGTTGCAACCTCTATAACTAGCCTGTTCAACCTCTCTTTCGTATCGTACATTGGAAAGCTGCAGCGGTCATCCCCCTCTTCAAAGGGGGAGACACTCTAGACCCAAACTGTTATAGACCTATATCCATCCTGTCCCGCCTTTCTAAAATCTTCAGAAGCCAAGTTAACAAACAGATCACCAACCATTTCGAATCCCACCATACCTTCTCCACTATGCAATCTGGTTTCCGAGCTGGTCGTGGGTGCATCTCAGCCATGCTCAAGGTCCTAATCGATATCATAACTGCCATTGATAAAAGACAGTACTGTGCAGCCGTCTTCATCGACCTGGCCAAGGCTTTCGACTCTGTCAATCACCACATTCTTATTAGCAGACTCCTTAGTTTCTCAAATGACTGCCTCGCCTGGTTCACCAACTACTTCTCAGCTAGAGTTCAGTGTGTCACTGGCCATAGTCATATATAACACAACAGATTGGATAAACTGGAATGACATTCTCATTTGCACAAAAAGAGCTGCAAGCAAACCACGCCCCAAAATATTTGAATGAGCCGCCACCCCTACATTTTTATTATGACTAAAAGAGCAAAGAACCATTTTGTGAACTGCTAATAACCATTTGAAGGTTCTTCGAGAACCAAAGGGTTATTTGTGTCATTATGGTTCCACATAGTACCATCACCCTTCCCAAAGAACCCTTGAGGAACCCTCCTTTCTTAGTGTGTACCCTTAACAAACACTACCTGTTCATTGTCAGATGATGGCGCCAGTACCCTATAATAAGGAATTTCCCATAACAGTTGTTGTATGTGTAATTCAATCAGACATACTCTTCCAAACCATCTATCATTCTGTTGAAGTAATGGTTCGCTTCATATTTTCTGTTGAATAAATTAATTGCAACATTTGATCGTATCAGTTCGTATAGGTCCTGCATACTGTTTACTGGTGAAGACCAAACAAGTCTGTATAGATCCATGTTAACTTCTAGTAATGGTAAAAAAAACAAAGTGGACACTGAGCAGGAACGCAAGCTGTAATTTGACATATGCCGTGTAAGAGGCCTCTTCTTCCTTGTTCATTTCATGTGACTTTTTGTGTATGCCACCTATAATCTTTTATTTCTATATTTTTTAAATATTTAACCAGGTTAGTCTCATTGAGATAAAAAAAAATGTATTTTTCGAGAGACCTGCTTCCTAGCTAATCTAGCTAGATTTGCGTACACAACAATCAATTTGCATACACCACAATTCAATTCACTCGTGTAAAACCCCACAATTTACTCTTTGCTTTCACCAAGTTCACAAGACACACTGAACCTCGTGGCTCGGACTTACATCAGTCTGGTTGTTACTGGTTACTGAATGTGAACTTCAACAGAGCAGGGAGTCAAGTCAGGAAAGTTGCAGCAAGTTATAGTCAAGCACTAATCATGGATACGTCCTCAACTGAAGCTCACGGGCAACTTTTCAATCACCTCTAGAATCCCTTCCAGAATCCCTTTATTAAGGCTGATGACGAAGAATCTACCAGAGACAAAGGGGTTCAGAGAAGGGTAAGACGCCAAACGGAAAACAGCATCTTTCGTCTCTACACTTGGGGGAACTCAACACCAGGGAAAGGAGACGAAGAAAGAGCTTTAAATGCTACCATTACACCCAACACCCCGAAGGGGCCTAAATTAGTATCTGTAAAGGTTCCTATGACATTTGCTACCTGGGAGACACTATTTGTTGTCGAGCCATAACAGGGACAAAACACAGCAGTTAATATTTGATGAGTACTGCCCGGGGCAACGCGATAGACTCTAGGAAGAGAAGAAGAAAGGAAACCACTTAAATCTTTAGCTTTATTTAAATGTCACCGAAATCAAAGATTTACATAATGAGAGCTAGCTGACCCTTTCCAATTAGTAAAGGCTCCACTCCAATGTAGAACAGGCAAATTCGTATAGGTGAAAGAGCTGGTACAGTACGTTCAGAGAAACATACACTAGTCGAGTTGACCTATTCAGTTAACAGGGATCTGTTTTTCTGTTTTTCACAGATTAATCGTGCTTCCTCTGCCATGCTTATACCCAAGGATCATCTCATGTTAGATAGAGCACTTAAACAACGTTTTAGGGACACGAATAAAGCGTTGTCAATCCAAGAGGATAATCATCACAGGGGGGAACCAAAAATCTCAGGGATCCCGTTTCTCCCCAGTAAATATGGTTCCTTGTACGATAAAGTAAACCCAATGACACAGTCCACAGCTTGCCTGGCAGCTTGTATAATCTGGATGAATATGTAGACAACACGTGTTGGTCTAAAATAGTGTCTGACTGGTATCGATTTTCAGCCCTGATGAGGTGCAGAGAGAGCTGCTGCCACATCATCATCATCATCATCCCAAAGTGTCAGTCAGTGTTGCTATCATAAGCTGAACCCCCAACTTTCTCTCTCTCTCTCTCTCTCTCTCTCTCTCTCTCTCTCTCTCTCTCTCTCTCTCTCTCTCTCTCTCTCTCACTCTCTCTCGTGCCATCTGTCTCTCTCTTTCTGTCTCTCTGAGAATAGTGTGGGTTGTTTTCATTATCATCCTTAACTCCACTACAGATCCATAACTACACTATCCTCTCTGAGAATAGTGGGTTGTTTTCATTATTATCCTTAACTACACTACAGATCCATAACTACACTATCGTCTCTGAGAATAGTATGGGTTGTTTTCATTATCACCCTTAACTACACTACAGATCCATAACTACACTATCCTCTCTGAGAATAGTGGGTTGTTTCCCTTCTCATCCACTACCCGACCCACAGCCTCATAACAGTAGATCCTTGATCGTGTCAGTATTGTTTCTCACTGATGTTCAGTGGAGTAAGACTAAATGATCTTGCCCTAGTTATAAGGGCCCAGAGTTTTCCTGGCCAAGTCACATGAAAAACAGGAACAACTCCCTGCCTTGCACTTATAAACTAGATGAGCTTCACAAGGCATACAGATCTTCCTGATACAGTCTACAGCCACCTTATGGATATGAACAAGATCCTACAAGATCGACACCTCACTATGACTGTCCATAATGATGTGTGATCATCTGTGGCCTCTGAGGTGGAAGAACAGGCGGACAGACAGAAAATGTTATGTTATGCCTCAGCTCGCCAGAGACTCATCTGTGAAATCTGACCTGAATGATGTGTTCTATCAGGACACAGGCATTTGGTCTTTGTTCCTGGTCTTGGGTTTGCTAGCCGGAGAGTGAAGCCATGACGGTAATGGTCTGGGAAGAGCGTTCAGGGGCTCAGTAATCTCTCCTGGACATATTTTGTGTGTAATCCAAATAATGTGAAGGGTAACACAGCAACAGTTCCTGTAGCATCAGTAGTTCCTGTGTTTTGGTTATCTTCACTGATATTTGGATGGGGGGGCTGAGAGCTTCATTTTGCGAGAGTGGACTTCACAAATCGGAACTCCCAATTTCTAACACGTATGGACCCAGAACTAATGAGTTACATATTCTAGCTCTGATCCGAGATATCCATTTTATAGGTGTAGGAATTTTCAAAGGGGATACTTTCTGTTGACATCTCTCCACACCATCAGTATCTGCCAGAATGTAATAGGATTCTAATATTTAGAGGGTTCTATTCTATTGTTTGTCTTGATCTTCCAGAAATCCTCTCATCTCCCCAAGGTAGGGTACCTAATTTGGAGAGCGCAATGGGAGAACATTATTGCCACCGTCAACTATTACAGACCTGTGTAATATTAGATCATGTTGCTATTGGGCGTTTATGAGCGGGCGGTAGGACAAGGTCTGGAGCGCAGCTCCCCCGAAGGTTCTGGATGTCATAGAGACGACAGCATGAAATGTGGTCCGCTGCGTCAAACCCAATGAGCTTTGCCATGGCGATGTGAACTGGTAATGAAGATGGATTCCGACGGTGTCTCGGTATGGCCAGGGCCGAGGCAGGGGGTCGAAGGCTGATTTGATTTGTCAGGCCATCTAGCCGATACAGGGGCGAGTGCAGGCAAGCGTTTAGCTGGGTCTCCAGTCCTTTATCTGGAGCTCACAGCACATTAGTGATGTTGGTGATAGCTCAGCCGCAGGTTGCAGATGCTGTGGTGTACTAAACTAAGCAGACAGACATGTGTGTGTTCCCGTGGGATTATGAGGCTGCAGCATGTGACTCATGATTTCTGCTTTGACAAATCTTTAAATATTCATGGGGCCGGTGGCCTCTTACACTGCATATGTAAGATAATAAATAACTGTAAGCAGGTAATCTCACGCAAATCATAAAAAGGAAAAAACTAAGGATGCAGATATGTAAAAAAAGAAATATATATATATATATATGTAGAGAGAGAGAGTCCCAGTCAAACACATCTACCTCATTCAAGGGGTTTTCATTATTTGTACTATTTTCTTCATCGTCACAACTGATTAGCTCAAACACATTAAGAATCCCACAAATGAACAAGGCACACCTGTTAATTGAAATGCATTCCAGGTGACAACCTCATGAAGCTGGTTGAGAGAATGCCAAGACTGTGCAAAGACAAGACATAGGGCGGTTACTTTGAAGAATCTCAAATATAAAATATATTTTGATTTGTTTATACGTTTTTGGTTACTACATGATACCATATGTGTTATTTCATAGTTTTGATGTCTTCACTATTTTAATACAATTCAGAAAATAGTACAAATAAAGAAAAACCCTGGAATGAGTACGTGTGTCCAAACGTTTGACTGGTACTGTGCCTAATTTAATCCTGTCTTCAAAATAATACAAAACCAATGCATTATATATTGGATCTAAGAAAATGTCACAAAGTGTGTTTCTAAACCAAATCAAATCAAACTGTATTCGTCACATGCACCGAAAACATAGACATTACAGTGAAATGCTTACTTACGAACCCATAACCAACAATGCAGTTTTAAAAAATGATATGAATAATAAAAGTAACAAGAATAACAATAGTGAGACTATATACTGGGGGATACCGGTACAGAGTCAATGTGCGGGGGCACCGGTTGTTCGAGGTAATTGAGGTAATATGTACATTAAAGTGGCAATGCATAGATGATAACAACAGAGAGTGGCAGCGGTGTAACGGGGGGTGTTAGATGTTCAGGAGTCTTATGGCTTGGGGTAGAAGCTGTTTTAAAAGCCTCTCCGACCTAGACTTGGCACTCCGGTACAGCTTGCCGTGCCGTGCAGTAGCAGAGAGAACAGTCTGTGACTAGGGTGGCTAGAGTCTTTGACAATTATTAGGGCCTTCCTCTGACACCGCCTGGTATAGAGGTCCTGGATGGCAGGAAGCTTTGCCTCGTTGATTTACTGGGCCGTGCGCACTACCCTCTGTAGTGCCTTGCGGTGGGAGTCCGAGCAGTTGCCAGTGATGGAACCCGCCAGGATGCTCTCGATGATGCAGCTGTCGAACCTTTTGAGGATCTGTGGACCCACGCCAAATCTTTTCAGTCTCCTGAGGGGGAATAGGTTTTGTCGTGCCCTCTTCACAACTGTCTTGGTGTGGTTGGAACATGTTAATTTGTTAGTGATGTGGACACCAAGGAACTTGAAGCTCTCAACCTGCTCCACTACAGCCCCATTGATGAGAATGGGAATTTTCCTGTAGTCCACAATCATCTCCATCTCCTGTCTTGATCACTTTGAGGGAGAGGTTGTTGTCCTGGCACCACACGGCCAGGTCTCTGACCTCCTCCCTATAGGATGTCTCGTTGTTGTCCGTGATCATGCCTACAACTGTTGTGTCATCAGCAAAATTAATGATAATGTTGGAGTCGTGCCTGGCTGTGCAGTCATGAGTGAACAGGAAGTACAGGAGTGGACTGAGCATGCACCCTTGAGGGGCCCTCGTTTTGAGGATCAGTGTGGTGGATGTGTTGTTACCTACCCGTACCACCTGGGGGTGGCCCGTCAGGAAGTCCAGGATCCAGTTGCAGAGGGAGGTGTTTAGTCCCAGGTTCCTTACCTTATTGATGAGCTTTGAGTGCACTATGGTGTTGAGCGCTGAGCTGTAGTCAATGAATAAATGACCTGGCCCGGGTATCCTGGAAGGATATTGACCTCATCCCGTCAGTAGAGGATGCCTGGTTATTCTTTAAAAGTGCTTTCCTCGCCATCTTAAATAAGCATGCCCCTTTCAAAAAATGTATAACCAGGAACAGCTAAAACCCTGGTTCTCTCCAGACCTGACCAGCACAAAAACATCCTGTGGTGTTCTGCTGTAGCCTCCTTGATATGCAACTTTTCAGGGAAGCTAGGAACAAATATACACAGGCAGCTAGGAAAGATAAGGCTAGCTTTTTCAAGCATACATTTGCATCCTGTAGCACAAACTCAAAAAAGTTCTGGGACACTGTAAAATGGAGAATAAGAGCACCTCCTCCCAACTACCCACCGCACTGAGGCTAGGAAACACTGTTACCACCTATAAATCCAGTATGATTGAGAATTTCAATAAGCATTTTCCATGGCTGGCCATGCTTTCCACCTGGCTACTCCTACCCCAGTCAACAGCCCTGCACTCCCCACAGCAACTCACCCAAACCTCCCCCACTTCTCCTTCACCCAAATCCAGATATGTGATGTTCTGAAAGAGCTGCAAAATCTGGACCCCTACAAACCAGCCGGGCTAGACAATCTGGACAATCTCTTTCTAAAATTATCTGCCGAAATTGTTGCACCCCCTATTACTAGCCCATTCAACCTCTCTTTCATATCGTCTGAGATTCCCATAAATTGGAATGCTGCCGCGGTCATCCCCCTCTTCAAAAGGGGAGACACTCTAGACCCAAACTGCTACAGACCTATATCTATTCTTCCCTGCCTTTCTAAGGTCTTTGAAAGCCAAGGTAACAAACAGATTTCCGACCATTTCGAATCCCACCGTACCTTCTCCGCTATGCAATCTTGTTTCAGAGCTGGTCATGGGTGCACCTCAGCCACGCTCAAGGTCCTAAACGATATCAGAACCGCCATCGATAAGAGACATTACTGTGCAGCCGTATTCATCGACCTGGCTAAGGCTTTCGACTCTGTCAATCCCCACATTCTTATTGGCAGACTCAACTGCCTTGGTTTCTCAAATGATTGCCTTGCCTGGTTCATCAACTACTTCTCTGATAGAGTTCAGAATGTCAAATCGGAGGGCCTGTTGTCCGGACCTCTGGCAGTCCTATGTGCCACAGGGTTCGATTCTTGGATGGACTCTCTTCTCTGTATACATCAATGATGTCACTCTTGCTGCTGGTGATTCTTTGATCCACCTCTACGCAGACGACACCATTCTGTATACCTCTGGCCCTTCTTTGGACACTGTGTTACCTAACCTCCAAATGAGCTTCAATGCCATACAACTCTCCTTCCGTGGCATCCAACTGCTCTTAAATGCAAGTAAAAATAATGCATGCTCTTCAACCAATCGCTGCCCGCACCTGCCCGCCCGTCCAGCATCACTACTCTGGACGGTTCTGACTTAGAATATGTGGACAACTACAAATACCTAGGTGTCTGGTTAGACTGTAAACTCTCCTTCCAGATTTACATTAAACATCTCCAATCCAAAACTAAATCTAGAATCGGCTTCCTATTTCGCAAACAAAGCATCCTTCACTCATGCTGCCTAACATACCCTCGTAAAACTGACTATCCTACTAATTCTTGACTTTGGCGATGTCATTTACAAAATAGCCTCCAACACTCTACCAACAAATTGGATGCAGTCTATCACAGTGCCATCCATATTGTCACCAAAGCCCCATATACTACCCACAACTGAGACCTGTACGCTCTCATTGGCTGTTCCTTGCTTCATACTCATCGCCAAACCCACTGGCTCCAGGTCATCTACAAGTCTCTGCTAGGTAAAGCCCCGCCTTATCTCTGCTCACTGGTCATCATAGCAGCACCCACCCGTAGCACGCTCTCCAGCAGGTATATCTCATTGGTCACCCCCAAAGCCAATTCTTCCTTTGGCCGCCTCTCCTTCCAGTTCTAGTTCATCGGCTAGGGGAAGCGTGATAACACAGTCTTACCAGAACAGCTGCTCTCATGCATGTTTCAGTGTTATTTGCCTCGAAGAGAGCATAGAAGTAGTTTAGGTTGTCTGGTAGGCTCGTGTCACTGGGAAGCTCTCGGCTGTGCTTCCCTTTGTAGTCTGTAATGATTTGCAAGCCCTGCCACATCCAATGAGCGTCAGAGCCGGTGTAGTACGATTCGATCTTAGTCCTGAAATTGACGCTTTGCCTGGTTGATGGTTCATTGGAGGGCATAATGGGATTTCTTATATAAGCTTCCGGGTCCCGCTCCTTGAAAGCGGCAGTTCTAGCCTTTAGCTCAGTGCGGATGTTGCCTGTAATCCATGGCTTCTGGTTGGGATATGTACGTACGGTTACTGTGGGGACGATGGCATCGACACACTTATTGATGAAGCCAATGACTGATGTGGTGTACTCCTAAATGCCATCAGAGGAATCCTGGAATATATTCCAGTCTGTGCTAGCAAAACAGTCCTGTAGCTTAGCATCTGCTTCATCTGACCACTTTTTTATTGATCGATTCACTGGCGCTTCCTGCTTAAATTTTTGCTTGTAAGCAGGAATCAGGAGGATAGAATTAGAGCTTCGCGTGGGTCTCTGTGTGTGGAGTAAAGGTGGTCCAGAGTTTTTGCCCTCTGGTTGCACATTTAACATGCTGATAGAAATTTGGTAAGACGGATTTTCCTGCAGTAATGTCCCCGGCCTCCTCTGGGGTGAGCATTTTCCTGTTTGCTTATGGCGGAATACAGCTCATTGAGTGCAGCCTTATTAGTGCCAGGATCAGCCTGTTGTGGTATGTAGAGAGCTACAAAAAATAGGTAGATAGTGTTGTCTACAGCTTATCATGAGATACTCTACCTCAGGCAAGCAAAACCTTGAGACTTTCTTAGATATCGTGCACCAGCTGTTATTTACAAAAATACATAGTCCCCCGCCCCTTGTCTTACCAGACGCCGATGTTCTATCCTGCCGATTCAGCCCTGATAACGTTGTCTTTCAGTCACGACTCTGTGAAGCATAAGATATTACAGTTTTGAATGTCCCTTTGGTAGTTTCATCTTCCGTGTAGGTCATCGATTTTATTTTCCAAAGATTGCACATTTGCTAGCAGAATGGAAGGCAGTGGGGGTTTATTCAATCACCTATGAATTCCCAGAAGGCGCGCAAATCTTCACGCAAATGAGGGGGATCTGGGCCTGTTCCCAGGAAAGCAGTATGTCATTCACGTCGGGCACACGGGACTCTTTAACCTCTAGCTTCGAGCAATCCCGTATCCGGGAGCGTAATCATAGCCTCAAGCTCATTACCATAACGCAACGTTTCCTATTCATGAAAATCGCAAATGAAATGAAATACATATACTGAAACACAAGCTTAGCCTTTTGTTAACAACACTGTCATCTCAGATTTTCAAAATATGCTTTTCATATGCTTTTCAACCAAAGCTACACAAGCATTTGTGTAAGAGTATTGATAGCCTAGCATAGCATTAAGCCTAGCATTCAGCAGGCAACATTTTCACAAAAACAAGAAAAGCATTAAAATAAAATAATTTACCTTTGAAGAACTTTGGATGTTTTCAATGACGAGACTCTTAGTTAGATAGCAAATGTTCATTTTTTCCAAAAATATGATTTGTGTAGACAAAATAGCTCCGTTTTGTTCATCACGTTTGGCTAAGAAAAATACCGGAAAATGCAGTCACTTACAACGCCAAACTTTTTTCCAAATTAGCTCCATAATATCGACAGAAACATGGCAAACGTTGTTTAGAATCAATCCTCAAGGTGTTTTTCACATATCTATTCCATAATCTACCAGTGGTGGCAGTTGGCTTGTCAGTTGGCAAACAGAAAAATACTGCAGCTGGAGATTGCGCAATAATTGCAACGGAGGACACCAAGCGACCACCTGGTAAATGTAGTCTCTTATGGTCAATCTTCCAATGATATGCCTACAAATACGTCACAATGCTGCAGACACCTTGGGGAAAACGTGGAAAACATAAGCTGACTCCTAGCTCCTCCACAGCCATATAAGGAGTCATTGCCATGAGGCGGTTTCAAAAAATGCGTCACTTCCTGATTGGATTTTTATCTGGGTTTTTTCTGTAACATCAGTTCTGTGGCACTAACAGACAATATCTTTGCAGTTTTGGAAACGTCAGAGTGTTTTCTTTCCAAAGCTGTCAATTATATGCATAGTCGAGCATCTTTTCGTGACAAAATATCTTGTTTAAAACGGGAACGTTTTTCATCCAAAAATGAAAATAGCGCCCCCTATATCCAAGAAGTTAAAGGGAAAAAATAATTCTGCCAGTTCGTGGTGAGTAATCACAGTTCTGATGTCCAGAAGTAATTTGGTCATAAGATACTGTAGCAGCAACACTATGTACAAAATACTGTAAGTAAAAAAACAAGTTACAAACAAACGCAAAAAAAACACACAAAAAAACACAATTGGTAAGGAACACGTAAAACGTCAGCCTTCTTCTCCGGCGGCCATCTTGCCATTCTAACCTGTACTACGACACTGATGGCATAGATATGTTTTGCACTTATTGTACTCCGCAAATGGAACTTTTTGTATTCTTTTGAGTATGGAATTCAATTAAGTATTTTTCTTCATCTCTGGCTCATTGGTTTTTCCTTTTGTGGTTTGAGTGCAAGTAGCTGCTGAACTGATGCATCAGAATAGAACCACATATGAAATCACAGTATAGCAATTTAAAGAACATATGTAGTTGTGGATGAAAATCCACAATGACTTTTGAGGATGACCAAATTAGTGTAGGAGGAATTCTATCATATTAATAATGAAAAATGACTCCAAAATCTTGTGTATAAAATGCAAGAGGCCCTCTGATGGATATAGCAAGATAGCTAATCGTGGCCTCCCAAGTGGCGCAGTGGTCTAAGGCACTGTATATCAGTGCTAGCTGTGCCACTAGAGATTCCAGAGTCCAGGCTCTGTTGCAGCCAGCCACAACCGGGAGACCAATGGGGCGGCGCACAATTGGCCCAGAATTTGCCGGGGTAGGGGCTGGTGTGGCCGGCAGTGATGTCCTTGCCCCATCGCGCACTAGTGACTCCTGTGGCGGGCTGGGCGCAGTACACGTTGACACGGTCGCGAGGTGTACGGTGTTTCCTCTGACATATTGGTGCGGCTGGCTTCCAGGTAAAGTGGGCATTGTGTCAAGAAGCAGTGCGGCTCGACCTTCGCCTCTCCCGGGTCCAGCCGCACCACTGCCACTACCAATTGGGGAGAAAAAGGGGTACATTTAAAACAATAATAATAAAAAATAAGATAGCTAATCAATGCATCAGCCTCAGAGACTATAATGTCTATCTTGCATCATTATGCAATTAATTAAGTCCAAATACTGAGCTGATTCTAGCAATCTAAGTTCTAGCATTAATTAATTGAGCCAAGTTTAGAGCAGGGATGTCAAGGTGTAATCAAATCATGCGATGTGCAGTATAACCTAATTATAATTACCATTAGTCCATAACAACAAAACAAAGAATACTGTGAATTATGAAGACCTCAGTATGAATCCAATTTAAAAGTAACTAAGATACATTACAAGTTTAGGCAATAAGAATACAATTATCAAAGGTGTACACATACCATAGGTCTTCAAAGTAACTGATGCACCGTACTGCGGCATACAAAGTATAAACAGGAGATTTGCAATACCATTTCTCCATGAAACGAAGCAACCATCAACCTTTAACCCTACCTAGGGCGAACTCAATGTCAATAACCCTCATCGTTTAATTAGCGTCACACTGCTGGCCAGGAAACAATAGGCTATAGAGCGAAAGGCATAAAACTTCACACTCATTCTCTAAACCTAATTATAAACACCTCACCAGCCTATGTCGGCCTTCCACATGTGCAATGGAAGGTGGCCGAGCCACAGCTGTGCTTATCAGACCATGAGACATCCCGAAAATCAATATTCTCACGAAAACGGCTCTCACGAACACAAATGTCACGGGACTCATCTGAAGATAACCCATACAAACAAATGGAAGTATGGAGGTAGTTTTGTGCTCTTTGTGAGCTACTGAAAGGATCCAAACATGACAATTAAATTCATACAGTTACATTCAACACAAGTTTCATCAGCTTTCAAGTCTCTGAGGGCTCCCGTATGGAGTTCCGTGGGAATGTCCCGCCCTGGAGGAAGCCATGGGCGAAGGTGTGCTCACTCCTATGATGTGTAAACATATGGCCATACATTCGGACAGGGCCATGAATTGTGATCAAATGATCAGGTTGTGCCTTAGTGCTGACAAGTCGCCGACGTGTCTTCATCACCACCTTCATCATCGGTTACCCACATGCTGTTTGGGTTATTAAATGCCGCTAGTGTTTCCAGCCCTTCTCTGGGCTCCTGGGCCCCCCCATGTTGTGTCTGAGACAAACTGCTGCAATAACAGTGGTGGCCATTTTGTTTGTGGCTTGTTGATGCTCGTGGCTGTGAGCCTCTTGGTCAGTTTTGAATAAAACAACAAATTTAGGGCATCAGTCACTTTTTAATAGGCCTAGCTGTATTTCTGCCATTATTTGATAGATGTTTCAAATAAGAACAATATAATTTCATGCGACAAGACAGACTTGTTAAACGCTAAAAGCTAGCTGTGAAAAAGGAATGGAACTAGGCCTAGATACGTGTTAAGGAGTACATCTTTGATATTGTTTTGTTTACCTTACCGAGACATTACACTGTCCACCTACAAGGAAAACAATCCCCTTTTTATATAATAAATGGTCAACGTAAAAGGAAAACTATCCCTATTTTATCACTAAGAAATTGGTGAAGGAGAAAATTAAGAGAAAAACACGAGATTAGGAGAAAAATGGAACTGATGACAATATTACTAGAAACAAAAGTCTGGATGACTTTTTTAAAATAATTATACATTGTAGAGTGAACCACTGAAAGCACTGGGTCTAAATCCTGATCCATATCCTGTCTATAAAAAAATCTTCAAAAAATGATACCTTGAGGATACAAGTATTGTCTATGTCTCAATAATCTGCGGTATGTTCATTCCTCACTGCTCAACTGACCTCACCCTCCCTCTCTCTGTCCTAAGGTAAAGAGACAACAGGTGCCTCATTCCAAAGGATGGATCAATGGTCGAAACGAGCTCTGTGATCCCACCCGAAGCCGACAAAAACACACTCCCATTTTTCCAACCTCCGCCGTCGAACACACACTCCCATCTTTCCAGCCTCCCCCTAGTACTGACAAAATTGATGAAATGTAGGAGGATGATAAAAATGTATGTCCTGGGTCAACCCCTTCCTTTCACTCCTCGCCCCCTCAACATGGAACTCTTGGTAATCCCCTGAAGAGCCAATACAGCCCTGTGGATTTCCAGTAATGTTTCCGCTTGTATTGTGTATCCTAAAAGCTACGTAAAAGCTGTCATAAACATGATACGTCGCCTGTCATAATAACAAAGTACAGGTGATAGAATACAAAACATTTCACAAACGATATGTTCTTTTGTAACACATGAAATGACTACCAAGTGGCTCTTTGGCAAACCCCTTTTCTCTGCTTCCTTCCACTCCAAACATTTCTTCTGATTGGTGGAAATTGCCAGGCATTAATATTACCTTGTTACAATAACCCAATGACACTTTTAATTTAGCTGACGTCACTTTTGTGAGACATTTGCGACCCAGGAGCAAATAAAGTATACATTCCTATCCTAATCATGGTAAATTGTCAGTGTTTGAATGCATATGACATCACAAGGAACTGTCTCATAGGACAGGCTTCAGGCTTAACATTATAAAGTTATAAACACATGGGCATAAATGTGTGAATTACAATTCATTTCTTAGGGATATTTGAATGTAATTTTGATACGACATATGGGAATATACACTGTGTGTAAAAAAACATTAAGAACACACCTTCCTAATATCGAGTTGCACCCCCACCCGCCCCCTTTAACCACGAGAACAGCCTCAATTCTTCAGAGCATGGACTCCACAAAGGTGTTGAAAGCGTTCCATTGTGTCAAGTTGGCTGGATGTCCTTTGGGTGGTGGACCACACGGGAAACTGTTGAGCGTGAAAAAGCCAGCAGAGTTGCAGTTCTTGACACAAACCGTTGGGCCTGGCACCTACTACCATGGCCCGTTCAAAGGCACTTCAATCTTTTGTCTTGCCCAATCACCCTCTTAAAAAAGGCTTTAAAAAGCTTATTTACCCTGTACCCTGTTAATTCTGATTGAATTGGACTTGACAAGCGACATCAATAAGGGACCGTATCTTTCACCTGGATTCATAATGTTTTGTTCATAACGACACAATATCAGTTCCACTTTCTTCACAGACCATGATGTGTGCTGTATAGGTTATTCTGGATGACATCTTCCTTACGGCTTTTGAGATCCTGACAGTATAAAGTGTTTTATTGACCAAGCTTAGCCTCAGTAAGCTGAGGAGCTAACCAACTGTAATATCTATCATCAAAGACAAAGAGAGAAATAAATGAAACAGGCAATTATACTATTTCTAGAGGACCTCTTTATATCGCACAAAACAATGGACAAAACCCTACAAGAGCAGATCCAAAAATCTGACTAATATATATTTTTCTCTCCCCAAAACGTTCTGTCAAACCGAAAAGACACAGTGTGGTTTACCTACAGTGTTCTCACTGATCAAATGAAGACATTCCCCTTGGACAGAAGCGACGTAGTGCCTTGATGTTTCATATCCAGCCATTGATCTGTTCACGTCCTTTTTCTGTGAATTGAGTAGATAGATTAAAACAGGATCTGGGAAGCCCAGCAGATGTGTTCTATTCCCCGGGCTAAGAAATGATCTGCCTGCTGAGCCTTGTCGCTCTCATGTCTACTGTACATTGCTTTCTCTGTTGTCGCCTGAGCTAAAATCTTGAAATGATTCCTATCCCTTCGTTGATCGGCCACATTTCTGCACCCATTGTATGTCACGGCTGCAGCTTTAACCAAATGTACTTACCTGCAGTATGTGTGGATTCAATTAGCTTCATTTCTCTCATATTCAGAATAGCTACAATTGCACAATTGAAAATAAGGCTTGTGTTTACACTTTTAACTCAGAATTCCATGGATGTTTTGGTGGTTTTGTACCACAGTTCACACCCCAAAGATCAATGTACTGTATTGTAGTACCTATCGTAATATCTATCATATTTTATAACCCGGTACAACTGGTAGTTGTGCATTATCTGTATATCGTGGCCATTGGGCAGTCTTCCAACGTTGAATTTGTTTGCTTGCCTTGGCTCTGTTGATTGACACTATCAGTGGGTAGCTTATCGGCCTTCCCATAGACAAACACTGGAGTTTAAACAAGCAGTGCTTTCCTAGAGTGCTCTGGATCCCTCACTTAGAAGATAAGACCTGGGATCAAATGCCTATTTCATGTCTAAAAAGGTAAGAGATGTGCATTTAGTGCAAATGTTTAAACGTTACAGTTCTGTCCATCTAAGTTATTCTGGCTGACCTGGAGCATTGGGTCAAACCGAACATCCTGCTGATAAAGCTGTAAAACCTGTCATATTGTTAGATAAGAATGAACCAATAAGACAAAAATCTGTGATCGACTGAGTAACTTCGGCATCAGAGAACTGATTAGGGTGTGCTTTTCACATAATGTCCCCACTATTCATATTTGAGAAGCAATGTTTATAACATGCAAATATGTAAATATAGTTTTGATATCCATGGATAATTTGGGGCTGCTGGATCTGAAATGTTCCCGTTTACAATTGGTCAATGGGTTATTAAGAGTGACCAGAATGGTTGACTTTTGATCAGAATATTACATTTTCTCTGCCCTCTTCAACGGAATATCTAGCGGCATTGTCTGTAGTTATATTACTAAAATAATAACTGTTATTTCCATAATGCACAATGTCACAACTCAACCCCATGACTCAAGTAGTTCAGTCTATCGAGGGCTTTCGATGTCTCTCAATAATATCATGTTGACATTGAGAAATTGCGAGCTCACGGTAGATTGTAAGCATACAAGGCAGATTTAATTTGTGTTGCAATTGATTTCACATTAAGGAAGCATGAAGCCGAGTATTTTTCTTGCTTGTAGGCCCATGCTATGAAAGCTTTTTTGGTGCATTTTTCCAGCACATAGAAACTGACTTTTTGATTAATTCCTGGACAAGCTGGAAACAGGGATTGATTACATGAGACAATAATAATCACATGTAAGAATGACAGCTTTTTCTTGTTATCTCCAATAGCGGAAAGGTTCTCTGCTCGTCTGTTTAATAGCTCCATTTGTAATAACCTTTTACCAATGTCCTGTTTGACATCATCATGAACAGCAAGCAACCTGTCAAAACAGTCAGACGCAGCTAGACGCAGCCTATCACGCCATCAGCCATGCCTGACATATCCTCGGCGCTGCTAAATACTTCCAAGCGCCAGAGATGGAGAACAAATGTGCTATCAAATATCATCGGGAATCAGATTGGCACGGATCCCTCTATTAATGCGTGTCATATTGTTGTCTTTACAGTCTGGTTTTGACAAGAGCGGTTCCATTCTGTCTGGCCCACTCTTTGCTCAGTGCGTGGCTAGTGTAGGGCCCAGTGGTGGCAGCCTCCGATCTGATGCCCGCCACTAGTTAGCCTAATGTTGTTTTAACAGTATTTTCCCTTCCATTAGAGGGGAAGACTAAGAGGGTTACACCACCTGGCCCTGTTCGCTGCTGAGCTGGCACTAGCCTGGTTATGTAATGCTGCATAGGCTGCTGGAGGAGAGAGTGTTTGCTTAATTTACGAGTCTATAAACCACAGGCTCCTCCAGCAACCACACGCTCCCTCTAGGAAACCCTTGGTTTGACTTGGCCCTGATTTGGACAATTATGGGTTGGAGCAGTCTGCCCAGATGGTGTTCCTAAAGACTCCATTCTGAAGGCACTTGCGTACAGGACAGAGATTCTACCAACTACCCAGTTGGCTCTGCTTCCCAAATATACTTAGCAACTCTGAGAACTCCCTCCATTCCAAATTGTTCTAGAAGCTGGTAAGAACGGTCTTAAGCATGGGCCTTTTTCCAAATCCGACTTATCACAACTCTGTATACGACGCGTTGGGATGACAAAGATGGATTGAGAGAAATCAAACATGTCAACACGCGTGCATTGTAATTGCACAACCACCACCATCACGCATACAGATTACATGCATGATGCAGTACTACCTGCCCACATCAAGTTCCCGGCTGTGATTATGAAAGTGTGGAGGTCGGAAGGTCGGGTCACTACTGCTGGGCTGGTTAGTGCCCAGGCAGCAGGTGCTAGAGGCAACAACTGAGACCCTTGGAGAGGGGGAGAGCTGTCAGCTCTGATCAAAAACCAGACTGGATCCGTAGCAGTCTCCTGTTGCCTCTCTCTCTCGCACCACCCGTGATTGAAGTCTGGACAGGGCGGATAGTGGGCTCTGAACCGTCCCTCTAAGGTGAACCTTCAACGCAGTCGGCAAGGTGTGGGTTGGGGATGCCAATTCGGTCCAGCAAGTAAAGCTTCTGGGAACAATCACTGAGGCGTACAAAATAAGCATTGTGCATCCCTGTTTGATCCAGACAAATCATTGTTCTGGGCAATTGAATCACCATTTGAATTTTAAAAAACTAGTTCTGAATTAACCTCTGTAGAAGATAACCTGGCAACTGTTTTTAGGTACGATGATGATTCTTTAAATAATGCGTACAACCCTGTCAATTCAACCCTTCAACCTTTCAATTCATACTTCATCAATAAAAGCTATTTCAAATTACAGCAACTTATAAGTGAAAATACACCAAATCAATACCAGCTGCAACCAATACCAGATGTAAACAATCACTTAAAGGGATAGTTCACCTATATTACAAAATGTCATTGTTTCCTTACCCTGTAAGCAGTCTATGGACAAGGTATTATAGCAATCCATGCTTTGGTTTAGTTCCCACATGCTAACTAACGTTTTAGCATTTGTGGCACAAATCCCATGCATGTCATGGTATTTATATTACCATTTTTCACACATCATATCCAACGTGTCAAAGACTGCTTACAGGGTAAGGAAACCTTTATGTTATTTAGTCATTTGGGTGAACTATCCCTTTAACATATTCAAGGCAATTTGTCTCTAATCTCCATCCTGTCTCTCCGGGGAGTCGAGTCTATATTTCACACCAAAGCCGTTGTCTACTGATTCTCTGGGGTCACTAAAGATACCATGGCACTTAATCGTAAGAGTAGAGGTGTTAACCCCGGTGACCTGGCTAAATTCCCAATCTGGACATCATACCATCATCGCCACTTAATCATCCCCAGCTTCCAATTGGCTCATTCATCCTCCCTCCTCTCCCCTGTAATTATTCCCCAGGTCGCTGCTGTAAATCAGAATGTGTTTTCCGTCAACCTGGTCAAATAATGGTTACATTTAAATAAATGCAATCACTGAATGGAGTTAAGTTAAATATAAATGATTCAACACGTCATGGTTGGAATTGAGCAGTGTAGGCTAAGGGTCATCCGTATACAACCACAACCGTGTGACTACATATCCCATCCCATAGTGAACATCAGACGCCCCAAGAATAGCACCGGAACATTTACTCAGCCCAAGAGTTGCTCGCTAGAAATCACAAACATCCCCCCCTTCTCAGTGATCTCAATTGTAATTGCCCTTTCGGAAAACACATTAGCTCAAGACGTGTTTGAGGAAGGAATTGAGGCGCAGAGCCTTGTCCAAACAGCCTCTATACACATGTAGAGCTTCCGTACACACACACACACACACACTGCGGCAGACGGGAGTGCTGTCCTGTGTTTGCTCATACATATAGATCGGAGTGGCGACATGTAATCTTGGCTTGGAAGAAGTAGGAGAGTCCTACGTGTGTTGATGATATGATGATGCGGTGGTGGTAGGGAAAACGTATAGGTCATAGTGTTGTGGGGGTGGGGGTCAGATATGGACTCCCTAGCTTTACAGCTGGCATGCAACAGAACGATCTTCACAATGAGAGTCTGTTTCAGATGGTCTTGTGTCCATATAGTAGAATTGTAAATGGCACACACTTCTCTCTCTCTCTCTCTCTCTCACACACACACACACACATCTTCCGGAGGTGTCTTGGATAATGTATTCAGGCCTGCCCTCTCTCTAATGGAAGGTGTGGTGTGTGGCTGTTCTGCCTGGGAGACCATGCAACAGTGGGCCAGGTGTGTCCGTCCGTCCGTCTGTCTGTTTGTGTGTGTGTGTGTGTGTGTGTGTGTGTGTGTGTGTGTGTGTGTGTGTGTGTGTGTGTGTGTGTGTGTGTGTGTGTGTGTGTGTGTGTGTGTGTGTGTGTGTGTGTGTGTGTGTGTGTGTGTGTGTGTGTGTGTGTGTGTGTGTGCTCTTGTCTGTGTGGGCCAGCCAATGGTATCTGTCTAGGGGTGTCTGTCTGTCTATTTGTTTCCAGGGGTGTCTGTCTGTGTGTCTGTCTGCAGCCGTACAGGCCAGCAGCTGGGTCTGGCTGACTGACAGTGTGCGTCTACACAAAGCTGATTCACCACCACTCAGATTCAGTGGTTTAGGTGCCACTGCTAACACACAGGTGCGCACAGACGCGCACGGACGCACCCATGGACACACAAACATACACAGACACACAGACACAGACACACACACACACACACACACACAGCTTAAAGAAATGAAATAAAGGCCCAGTGCAGTCAAAAAACGTGATGTCCTGTGTTTTATATACATATATACACTATGAGGTGAAATTGTTAACATTATGATAATGCCCTTTCAGTGTAAGAGCTGTTCTGAAACTGCAGCCTGTTTTTGGAGGGATGGAGTTTTGGCCTGCCTGATGATATCATCAGGTGGTAAATGAGTTAATAGACCAATAAGAAAGAGAGTTCAAAACATCTCTGCCAATACCAACTAGTTTTCAGTTTTCCCCTCCACATTCAGACCACTCCAATACAGCCTTAGCAAAATATTTGCTTGAGAAATTGTTATTTGCTTTTTTTTTACCATTTTAATTTAAAACAATCACATTAAGGTACTTAATCGTTATGCATAAATGATTTGATATTGAGAGCCAGAGCGGGGCAAGGATAATGGGATTTGTATGGTGATGAGATGTCTGTATTTTCATACTCTATTACCAGGATAGATGGATCCGCTGGTGCTGACAAATGCAGTGTCGCCCACTAGAAAACATACCCTTACATTTTATTTTATATAGAATGATTTTCCTTTTCGAAGAATCGCATGGAAACTACCCTGCAAACAAAAATGAGTAGTTAGAACGTCCCCAGAACATCACGAAATGGTTGCGTAAAGGAGTCTGGACGTTGTGTCATGGTCCCCAAGGACATTTTTAGGATGTTCACGCGACATTTTTTCATGGTCCCCTGGAGGTTTTTGTCTAGTTTGTGGTTGGTCAAGGGGAATTCCCTGAGGACGTTCTTGGGATGTGGTGTCATGGTTCCCTGGATGTTTTTGCCTGATCCTCCTGCTACGCCATAATGTCTGAGTCAATGACTGATTTCACCTCTATTCCTACACTTTGCACTTGAAAGTAAATCTCATCCCTGTTAAAAACATACACAAAATAGAACAAAACAGAGATTCAGGAGTAACATTAAAACAGAGTAATACGCCTCACCAACATTGGACAACTATGCTGAAAATCCAAACTCAAATTGCTGAAATAAGTAAATGAAATCAATGATGAGAGAATAGTCAGATTAACTGATTGTAAAAGAGGGGCCATCTACATTTTTACTTTAGTTAAGCACAGAGATGTTTTATATGTAATGAATGCGTAGGGGACTTCTGAAATTCAACAGAATTTGTGGCGCAGCAGAAAGATCAGCACGCCCCAAACTCAATGGCTGTGAGTTCAAATCCCATGTGGGGTCATATTGAGAAGTTAGTACTAACTGTAATCATATTGTCATCGATTAAAGATTTTGAGACATGAGACATACCTTGTGATAATACCCGAGAAGCCGGTGTTTGGAGGATATATTGGCACGGATGTTGTTCGGCCCGAGACCAAGTCGAGGGCCGGCAAACTGTGTCAATATATCCTCCAAACACCAGCTTCAAGGGTCACGGCTAATTTTTGTTGGCAGGGACATTCCCTGGAGACAGTCACGCAAAAACATCCTAATGACTAGTAAAATTAAAGTTTGAGAACGTCCTGAAAAGTCCTGACATGGTCCTCCGTGATGTCCTGGTAACTTACAAGGAACTAGACAAAGGTTCCCCAGAGAATGTTCCATTGGGACTATCATGCGACGACCTCTTGAACATCATGAAACGTCCCCTTGTGGTCATTAAATGTTCCATGGAGGGCGTCCTTATAGGCAAGTAATTGAAAGTGGTGGAAAGAGTTGGTAAAAATGTAAATTCCTGCAAAAGCCAAGGGCCATGCAACAGTTCTTTCTCTGAAGATCATGATAATAACAAATACATAAATAAATGACATTGCTGTAGAATTACTGACTAGAATACAATAGCACAATATTGCTTTATCCCATCAACTTATTCATAATTACATTAACATGTCTACATTTTACGCTTCGTAACTGAATTCATACCTCCAATATGATATGCGAGAATTCTCTTCTCTTCTTAATAACCAGTTAGTATCAAATTTCTAACCGTAACAAATGTACTTTATAAGAATTGAGCTCTCCTCCCTTCATCACTAATGACAATCTCATGTTCCTGGGGTAGGTTGGGTTTAGAGTTGTATTTTCTCAAGGTATTTGTCACGTTGTTCGTAATAATGAAGGTCGGACCAAGGCGCAAGCATACTTCGAGTTCCACATATTTTAATGAAAGTGAAACTTAAGCTAATACAAAACAAAATAAAGAATAAACAAACCGTGATGACAATGTATAGCGAATAGGCAACTAAACATAAACAATATCCCATAACCCACAGGTGGAAAAAAATGCAACTTAAGTATGATCCCCAATTAGAGACAACGATTACCAGCTGCCTTCTAATTGGGAATCATACACAAACACCAACATAGAAAAATAAACCTAGAACCCCACATAGAAATAATAAACTAGACTAAACACCCTTAGTCACGCCCTGACCTACTCTACCATGGAAAATAGAAGCTTTCTATGGTCAGGACGTGAGAGTATTGTGTTTACTGATGTCTCTAGTAAGCAATCAGTTTGTCAACTGAGGTAAGTGTCTGATTTCACCAGACGCTGGAATTGGTGTTTTTACACACACTAGCTCAATGAAAGTTGTAGGAAAATACATTGAAATCCTTGTTATTCAAGCTATTTATGTGACATGGTGGACATGCCATCGTGTGTCTAGTAAGACATTGATTAACTCTTAAGTGTAGCAATATTGTCTGTATGCCACTGTGAAGACTTCATGACATTTTTGACACTCCAGAGTCAGAGGTAAACTACTACTACTTTAAGGGTGACATTTCAAAACATGTGAATTTACAGTAATCTGCGGAACACATCTGATCTTTTAGTGTGTTTGTATGTGTGTGTGTGTGTGTGTGTGTGTGTGTGTGTGTGTGTGTGTGTGTGTGTGTGTGTGTGTGTGTGTGTGTGTGTGTGTGTGTGTGTGTGTGTGTGTTCACTGATTAGATTATTCACAACGTCATGGTGCAGTTGTTGCTAATGGTAACACTTTGTGGATTAGATTGCTCTATAACTCTTAAAATGAGACACAGCTATATTGCAGCACGTACACCAAAATCATTAATGTAATCTGTTTCTCTCGCTTTTAAGAGAGGGCAACTTGACACTTGATGGGTTTGAGATAAAAGCAATTAGTACTCAATTGGATCTTTATCTGCAAGTCACTTGCCACATAATAAGGAAAATAGGAAGAGGCGGATTCCTTCTCTCTTTCTCTCTCGTTTATCGATCTTGCGTTCTCCTCCCAATCATATTTGGCTGCTTTCCTTCCATCTCCAATTGAGTGAAACCCTAAACAGCGGAATACTGAGACGGAGGTTAGGTTGATGTTAGTTCTTTGGGGCCTTGTGACCAGCTCACACCACGAGGAGTTATGAGGGACGTGGTTGTGTGTGTAATGAGAGATGTTCTCAGGGCGGAGGAGGATTAGTATAGATGAGAAAGCCACTGACGCCTCATGTGGAGCCACGTCAGACGCTTTGGGCGTCTTTTCGGAAGGGGGCCCATGTATATGGGGAGAGGGCATGAGCCCTGAAGTTATTTTGAGACATTTGACGTACAATGGGTTACGGCCCGGGTGGGGTGAGTTGAGTGAATCAA
Organism: Oncorhynchus keta; assembly: GCF_023373465.1. Classification (NCBI taxonomy): domain Eukaryota; kingdom Metazoa; phylum Chordata; class Actinopteri; order Salmoniformes; family Salmonidae; genus Oncorhynchus; species Oncorhynchus keta. Next base: position 17,063,044 of record NC_068452.1, on the reverse strand, counting down.
CAACAACAGAAAGGGGAGAGAATGGTCACAGTCAACCAAGAGGAAGTGTCAAATAGGGGAGAGGGGCAGAGAGAGGAAGGGAGGAAAGGAGGGGAGAGCCTCTGGGCCCTTTAGAGATACAACTGGTGTTATTTGACTCAGTGTCTTACACTGATTGACTAACACTCATATGGATTCTTTCACCGGAATAAAACCTGGCCTCTGGCTTATTTAAAATAGGCCTAATCATTCCCATTGCTAACGTGTGTATTCATTTAGTTGTGGGTTGACAGCATTTTAAATGCTTAGCCCATGGTGATGTTTTCATAAATCTCTGCTCATATTCAGACATACCTATGCATTGTAAAAGTGTTTCTTTGTACAAATATAGCCCTCTACACCCGTGATCAAATGTATGACTTGTTAAGTCCTAGTCCCCCCTTGATTCACACTGACCTGAGTAAATTAAGGTGTGCGTCTCTTGACTGGTCGGATAATTACTCACTCGTAGTCTCAGACAGTAATTGATGGAAGACATTGATTCGGCCCGGACGGTAAACAGTCTGTGTGTTTTATAATCCTGTGGAAAGCTGTGTTTGATTTCTGATTCACCCGACTCCCACGTCCTCTCCTCTCCAAATCCCCTGCAAATCATTTACAGTGCCATTAATTATCGTGAACCTAGAAAGGGAACAATTACACTTCTAATGAAGTCTAATTATAGCTCATTGAGGATATGTTGTTATAACACGCAGCAGCTATATTACTGTGAATAATGAAATTAACTTGATTATTTCTGTTAATAAAAGACAGATGTAAAACATAGGTAGCCCTATACAAAGTGTTGCCCATATGGAAGCGTAGCTCATTGTAACGATCTTCTTCATCTGAGGAACAGGAGAGATCGGACCAAAACGCAGCGTGGTAAGTGTCCATGTTAATTTAATATAACTGAACCAACTGGCCAAGACTAAGGGGGAGTGGGGTCCACGTCCCGCGCCAGAGCCGCCACCGCAGATAGATGCCCACCCAGACCCTCCCATATGGGTTTAGGTTTTGCGTCGGAGTTCGCACCTTTGGGTACTGTCACGCCCTGACCTTAGTTCCTTTTTTATGTCTCTATTTTGGTTTGGTCTGGACGTGAGTTGGGGTGGGCATTCTATGTTGTTTTTCTATGTTTTCTTTTCTATGCGTTTGGCCTGATACGGTTCCCAACCAGAGGCAGCTGTCTATCGTTGTCTCTGATTGAGAACCATACTTAGGTAGCCTTTTCCCACCTGGTGTTTGTGGGTAGTTGTTTCCTATTTTGTGTTGTGTCACCTTTCAGGACTGTTTCGATTTTCGTTGTTTCACTAGGTTATTTTGTATTTCGTGTTCAGTTATATTAAATTAACATGGACACTTACCACGCTGCGTTTTGGTCCGATCTTTCCTGTTCCTCAGATGAAGAAGATCGTTACAGAGCTACCCACCACCAAAGAACCAAGCAGCGTGGAGAAGAGGACTGGACATGGGAACAGGCTGAGGCAGCAGGAGAAGGGAACTGGATATACAAGGGAACGCGGCTGGCAAGGGGGGGACACGGGGAGTGTGGCAGAGTCAGGTTGGAGACCTGAGCCCACTCCCTGTGCTTACCATGGCGATCATGGGACTGGTCAGGCCCCAGGCTATGGGGTGAAATTGGAGGTGAGCAAAGGAAGCGAAGCAAAGACTGTGAAGGAGTTGATGAGGAGATTGGAGGAGAGAGCAATGAGAGAGCTGCTGTGTTGGTGCATGAGGCAAGACTGATGTACCCTGAGTCCGCTCTCCATACTCGTCCTGAGGTGCGTGCTAGCCGTCTGGTGAAGACTGTGCCAGCCCCACGCACCAGGCCTCCTGTGCGCCTCCCTGGCCCTGCACGTCCTGTGCCAAATCAAATGTATTTATATAGCCCTTCGTACATCAGCTGATATCTCAAAGTGCTGTACAGAAACCCAGCCTTAAACCCCAAACAGCAAGCAATGCAGGTGTAGAAGCATGGTGGCTAGGAAAAATTCCCTAGAAAGGCCAAAACCTAGGAAGAAACCTAGAGAGGAACCAGGCTATGAGGGGTGGCCAGTCCTCTTCTGGATGTGCCGGGTGGAGATTATAACAGAACATGGCCAAGATGTTCAAATATTCATAAATGACCAGCATGGTCAAATAATAATAATCACTGGCAGAACAGTTGAAACTGGGGCAGCAGCACGGCCGGATGGACTGGGGACAGCAAGGAGTCATCATGCCAGGTAAGTCCTGAGGCATGGTCCTAGGGCTCAGGTCCTCCGAAAGAGAGAAAGAAAGAGAGAATTAGAGAGAGCATACTTAATTTCACACAGAACACCGGATAAGACAGGAGAAGTACTCCAGATATAACAAACTGACACTAGGCCCCCGACACAAACTACTGCAGCATAAATACTGGAGGCTGAGACAGGCGGGGTTAGGAGACACTGTGGCCCCATCCGATGATACCCCCGGACAGGGCCAAACAGGAAGGATATAACCCCACCCCCAGGGATATCTTCAACCACCAACTTACCATCCTGAGACAAGGCCGAGTGTAGCCCACAAAGATCTCCCCCACGGCACAACCTTAGGGGGGTGCCAACCCAGCCAGGAAGATCACATCAGTGACTAAACCCACTCAAGTGAAAGAGCACCAGTGAGCCAGTGACTCAGCCCCTGTAATAGGGTTAGAGGCAGAGAATCCCAGTGGAAAGAGGGGAACCGGCCAGACAGAGACAGCAAGGGCGGTTCGTCGCTCCAGAGCCTTTCCGTTCACCTTCACACTCCTGGAGAGATAAAGAGATGAGTCTTCAGTAAAGACTTAAAGTTTGAGACAGAGTTTGCGTCTCTCACATGGGTAGGCAGACCATTCCATAAAAATTGAGCTCTATAGGAGAAAGCCCTGCCTCCAGCTGTTTGCTTAGAAATTCTAGGGACAATTAGGAGGCCTGCGTCTTGTGACCGTAACGTACGTGTAGGTATGTATGGCAGGACCAAATCAGAGAGATAGGTAGGAGCAAGCCCATGTAATGCTTTGTAGGTTAGCAGTAAAACCTTGAAATCAGCCCTTGCCTTGACAGGAAGCCAGTGTAGGGAGGCTAGCACTGGAGTAATATGATCAAATGTTTTTGTTCTAGTCAGGATTCTACAAGCCGTATTTAGCACTAACTGAAGTTTATTTAGTGCTTTATCCGGGTAGCCGGAAAGTAGAGCATTGCAGTAGTCTAACCTAGAAGTAACAAAAGCATGGATTAAGTTTTCTGCATCATTTTTGGACAGAAAGTTTGATTTTTGCAATGTTATCTAGATGGAAAAAAGCTGTCCTTGAAACAAAAAAAGAAAAAAGCTGTCCTTGATTGTTCTTATTTTCCTCAATGAAGTTGGAAAAATAGGATGATCGAGCAGCAGTAAGACCTCTTCCATACTGCACAGTACTGTCTTTCCAAGCTAGTTGGAAGACTTCCAGTTTCGTGTGGCGCTATTTCCGTTCCAATTTTCTGGAAGCTTGCTTCAGAGCTCGGGTATTTTCTGTATACCAGGGAGCTAGTTTCTTATGAGAAATGTTTTTAGTTTTTAGGGGTGCAACTGCATCTAGGGTATTGCGGCAAGGTTAAATTGAGTTCCTTAGTTAGGTGGTTAACTGATTTTTGTCCTCTGGCGTCCTTTGTTAGACAGAGGGAGTCTGGAAGGATAACAAGGAATCTTTGTGTTGTCTGTGAATTTATAGCACGACTTTTGATGTTCCTTGGTTGGGTTCTGAACGGATTATTTGTTGCAATTGCAAACATAATAAAAGGGTGGTCCGATAGTCCAGGATTATGAGGAAAAGCATTAAGATCCACAACATTTATTCCATGGGACAAAATTAGGTCCAGGGTATGACTGTGACAGTGAGTAGGTCCAGAGACACGTTAGACAAAACCCATTGAGTCGATGATGGCTCCGAAAGCCTTTTGGAGTGGGTCTGTGGACTTTTCCATGTGAATATTAAAGTCACCAAAAATTTGAATATTATCTGCTATGACTACAAAGTCCAATAGGAATTCAGGGAACTCAATGAGGAATGCTGTATATGGCCCAGGAGGCCTGTAAACAGTAGCTATAAAAAATGATTGAGTCGGCTGCATAGATTTCATGACTAGAAGCTCAAAAGACGAAAAAAATTTTTTTTCAATTTTAAATTGAAATTTGCTATCGTAAATGATGCACGGGGGATATGGTCACTAGTGTAACCAGGAGTTGAGGCCTCATTTAACACAGTAAATTCATCAGGCTTAAGACGTGTTTCAGTCAGGCCAATCACATCAAGATTATGATCAGTGATTAGTTCATTGACTATAATTGCCTTTGAAGTAAGGGATCTAACATTAAATAGCCCTATTTTGAGGTGTGAGGTATCACGATCTCTTTCAATAATGACAGGAATGGAGAAGGTCTTTATATCCTAGTGATTGCTAAGGCGAACACCGCCATGTTTTGTTTTGCCCAACCTAGGTCGAGGCACAGACATGGTCTCAAGGGAGTCCGTCACTCCTCAGCAGGTCAGGCTTGGTCCTGTTTGTGGGTGTGTCCCAGAAAGAGGGTCAATTATCTACAAATTCTATCTTTTGGGAGGGGCAGAAAACAGTTTAACCAGAGATTGAGTTGTGAGACTCTGCTGTAGAGCTCATCACTCCCCCTAACTGGGAGTGATGAGACAATTACTCGATGCCGACACATCTTTCTAGCTGATTTACACGCTGAAGCTATGTTGCGCTTGGTGACCTCTGACTGTTTCATCCTAACATCGTTGGTGCCGACATGGATAACAATATCTCTATACTCTCTACACTCACCAGCTCCCCGCATCTGCCGGGCTAGGGTGAGGATCCAGCCAGGACGGATGGTGCCAGCCCTGCTCTCCAGACCACCAGTAAGTCTCCTGGGGCCAGGATATCCTGTGTCGGCTCTGCGCACTGTGTCTCCCGTGTGTCTGCACAGCCCAGTGCGTCCTACGTCTACGCCCCGCACGTGCCGGGCTAAAATCACCATCCAGCCAGGACGGGTTGTGCAGGCCCTTAGTTAGAGACCTCCAGTGCGCCTCCACGGCCTGGTCTATCCTGTGCCTCCTCCAAGGACCAGGCTGTCTCTCCGTCTCCTCTCTCCAGGTTCTCCCTTCACTCCGGCGCTGCCAGAGTCGCCCTTCTCTCCGGCGCTGCCAGAGTCGCCCTTCTCTCCGGCGCTGCCAGAGTCGCCCGCCTGTCCGGCGCTGCCAGAGTCTCGCGCCGCGGCGAGGGTCCCCACTCCAGAGGTGGTGGCCCAAGCCTAAGGTGGGCCAAGCCTAAGGTGGAGCAGGGTCCACGTCCCGCACCAGAGCCGCCGCCATAAATAAGGCCCACCCGGACCCTCCCCTGTAGAGTCAGGTTTTGTGGCCGGAGTCCGCACCTTTGGGTGGGGGTACTGTCACGCTCTGGCCATAGAGAGGCTTTTATTCTCTATTTTGGTTAGGCCAGGGTGTGACTAGGGTGGGCATTCTATGTTCATTTTCTATGTTTTGTATTTATTTGTTGTTTGGCCGGGTGTTATTTGACTAGGCAAGTCAGTTAAGAACAATTTTTTATTTTCTTTGGTGATGTCATTTACAAAATAGCTTCCAATATTTTACTCAGAAAACTGCATGCAGTCTATCATAGTGTCATTTGTTTTGTCACCAAAGCCACTTATGCCACCCACCACTGCGACCTGTATGCTCTAGTCGGCTGACCCTCGCTACATATTCATTGCCAGACCCACTGGCTCCAGGTCATCTATAAGTCTATGCTAGATAAAGCTCCGCTTTACCTCAGCTTACTGATCATGATAACAACACCCACCCGTAGCACGCGCTCCAGCAGGTATATCTCACTGGTCATCCCCAAAGCCAACACCTTTGGCCGCCTTTCCTTCCAGTTCTCTGCTGCCAAGGACTGGAGCGAATTGAAAAAAAAAAAAAATAATAATAATAATAATTCGCTGAAGCTGGAGACTTATATTTCCCTCACTAACTTTCAATGTCAGCTATCTGAGCAGCTAACCGATCGCTGCAGCTGTACATAGCCCATCTGTAAATAGCCCACCCAATCTACCTACCTCATCCCCATATTGTTTATTTTTTACTTTTCTGCTCCTTTGCACACCAGTATTTCTACTTGCCCATCATCATCTGCTCATCTATCACTCCAGTGTTAATTTGCTAAATTGTAATTACGTCGCTACTACGCCATTCTCATGCCATTTGCACACACTGTATATAGACTTTATTTTTTTTATATTGGTTTATTGGCTGTACGCTTGTTTCTTCCATGTGTAACTCTGTGTTGTTGTTTGTGTCGCATTGCTCTGCTTTATCTTGGCCAGGTCGCAGTTGTAAATGAGAACTTCTTCTCAACTGGCCTACCTGGTTAAATAAAGGTGAAATACAAATTAAATAAATAAACGGCAGTAGTAATGATGAACTGTAGAAAATATACATTTTCATCATGTTTTTTTTAACACTTTCAATTTTACTTTTTGAAAATACTAATATTAATGGACCAAAATACCAACAAATATCAAAATTGAGGTAGATGCAATTTTGAGAGGTAAATGTAAAAAATATATATTTCCGCCTGTGGTGCTTGACTTTCAGGGCATTACCGTACCAATAGGAACTTGACCGCCACCTGGTGGTTACTGGATGAGGCTACTCCACCACACATTCCAATGCGTACATTTCACTTTCTGACCTATAGGGAGTTTTAATTATAATAGGCCATATTAATTTAGCCTACTGATCAGTGTTATCCGTACATGTCGAGGCCCGGACCTATATGTTCGCTGCTGTTTTAACCAAGATATCCATTGGAAATTGTGAAAGAATGAGTGAAGGCCTAATAATGACCTGATTGTAGCTTATCACCATTTAGCTATGTTTGACACCGTCCATCCAAATAGTTTGACAGCATTCCATTGGTTTGTCAATGTCAATAGGACAGGTGTGATCCAAATTGCCCCCACTGTCCTTATAGCATACGTCAGAGATTCCAATTGCGTTTCCCCACATAGTTCGACTAGGGTGATGCATCAGTAACAAATTATGTTAATCGTCAGGTGACGTCGGTATTATGCCCCCATCCTCCTTCTAACCATCACATCACAGCCACCCGTCCCACCTCGTTGACGAGGCGACGATGGGTATATAAACCCCCTTGTGTTGGAGTGAAACAAAAAGACCAGCGATTTGCTGCAAAGACACCAGTTGAAAAAGGAACATTGCAGAAGCCAAGCAATAGAATCCACGCTGCTGGACGCAGACACCACTTGTCTTAACTACCTGTCGCTCACGTCAAGTCTTCTCAAAGTAATTACAACTTTTAGTCTTGTGCATTTTACATGTTTGCTAGTTTGCTAGTTTTGCCTGTATTACCTTCAAGCTTAAATTTCTTTGCATATTTGGACATAAAAAAAATGAGTAGTTATTTGTGCAGTTCGTCATTGAAAAAAAGTGATTGGTCCGATCACCTATAGCAATGATCTGCATGTTGCAACCTACAGTTAGAATTGTTTCCCCAACAGGAGTTGGTTTGAAAATGCTAGAAAATACTAGAAAATGCTTTTCAGAACCATGGACAGCTACGGGGCGAATGTTGCGCAAATGAAATTTGGATAAAGTCGTGATTTCTGCTGGCACAACATGCATTCCTATAACAGTTGCAAATATTTGACAATTAGCATAATAAATCATGTTCATGTTGAATAGGCTACTATTTTAGCAATGACTTGTGAATTATAGCGAAAACATGTTTCAAAGGGGTAATATAATATAATTGGTCAGGTTTTACCAATTCTTTATGCTGTTTTACTTGTTGCTTTTTCCCTTTCAAACTCATTCCTATTACTTTTGTCGGTAATTATTTAGATGCGAGTTCGAATTAGTAATCAAACATGGATAATTAGCTTGTACTGCAACTTGCTCTCAATACGCATTCAGTAGCCTACAGAAAATGCAGATTTCATTCAAGAATAATGCAGGATCGAAATTATCTACTACTAACAGGTCGACATCATTGCGCCTGATGTTAACCTTCTAAAACATGTTTTTATTAGGATGCCTGCTGATCTATGAAATTGGTGTAATGTTGGCTATATTATTGAGATCGGTTGAGGCTTTGTTAAATGATAAAATCGCGTGCTCCCTAACCCCATTCTCCTGACAACAGATGGCCGTTATGCTGAAACCCTGGACCGTCTTGGTCGCCTTGGTGTTGTGCGTGCTGATGTGTCTCGGGACTTTCGTGGACGCTTACCCACCTAAACCGGAGAACCCCGGAGAAGACGCGGCTCCCGAAGAGCTGGCCAAATACTACACCGCGCTCAGACACTACATCAATCTCATCACGAGACAGAGGTACACAGCAGCGTTTGCTTTTTGAATTATATTTCTTCCTGGTCCTAACATTAAGGGAAATGTTTTCTATTAAGTTATAAACCACATACCTCGTTTTCTTTTATGGCAAATGGAGCTGTATTTCATTTTGAAATACTGTATTTCATTCCGGACTAGGTTAAGTCGTCTACTGTGACAGTGGCCCCTGAGTTTTCTGCTCTTATTGTTGCCTCAAGCTCTTAATGTTCCATACACCATGATATTTATTTTCAACATTTTATTACAGGGCACTCTCAAAAAGCTTTAGGCCCTCCTCCTATAAATAATGCCATAGCAATAAAACCAGTGAAGACAGACCCATGTGAAGTCTCCAAATCCAATGATGGATCTCTGTGTGCAGGCAGGTTCCCTATAACATATTCTATATTGATGTGGTGATGTCTTGGTCGAATAGGTGGTCTCTGTCTTATTGCTGATATGGGACTGGATCAGGCACACCTGATATTATTCATGATATTCAAATAGGCCATTTGATCTTTAAGAAAACCTATCCAACCCTCTTACATTAAATTTAGAGGGGAAACAGGTTTACTCTTTTGTAAATCCGTTATCATATAGCATCCACATTTAAGTTTTCATAATATCACAATGGCCTGGATGATGACCAATAATATCCTGGAATAGTGTAGATCAGAACTACATAGTCCAAGAGGAACTTGGTGAAGTTTGTTCTTCTTGTCTGCCATAATAACACATTGGTCTACATTTGACACTTTAGTCATTTAGCAGACACTCTTTTCAGAGAGACTTCCAGGTGTAATTCGGATTAAGTGCCTTGCTCAAGGGCACATAGGCAGATTTTCTACCTAGTCAGCTTGGGGGGTGGGGGGGGGGGGGTTCAAACCAGTGACCTTTCAGTTGCTGGCCCAACGCTCTTAACCGTTAGGCTACCTACCGCCAAATGTGAACGACCAATCGGAAATGCTCATTTGAAACATTAGAGAAGCTTTACCTGCTGCAAGAGCACAGATTTTCCGGGAATCCAAAATATATAACAGTAATGATGTCTTCTGCATTCTCACAAAGTGGTTTCTAAGTGGAGAGATGAGTGCGTGGTGTGACAATGATGGTTCCCTTTTACATCTTGTTACAACCGGCTGTCTATGGAGCAGGTGTGATTGCCTCGGTCGCTTTCTTAGAAGGCATGGCTGATCATGCTTACCTCCGCTTCACCGGTATCACTTTGGAGTGCTTAGTGGGGTTGAATTGGAGTGTAACATTGCACAGCCATTATGAATGCCAGGTTAGGTGGCATGATGGGGAAAGTGAACATCTTCCACTCAAAAACATTTTCCCCCACAGAGGAAGCAATTCCAGCCAAATCCCGCTGAGATATTCAACTTCCAATTTCATTTTCAAAGAGAAATTGATCCTTTGTACAGACATTATCTGCGCAGGGAGTGCTCATACAAAAACAGACAAACACACAGGAATGGAAAAACTATTTGATTTTTCCCGAATAATCCAAGCGTAGTCTATAACCTACCTTACGACAGAGAACTACATTATCATGCTATTTAAAACCCTCATTATCTTTGGTAGTTGAGCAAGAAAGGCCTCGAACAGCCTCAGAGGAAAGGAGCTCTGACTCACGATCGGTTCTAATTGGCCTTGTCTGGTGGCCCCAGTGTCTATAGGAGTTTGTGGGCTGACATGCTCAAGTTTCAAACATACAGATAATTACATCACCCCTCTCCCATTACACACACCTCCGACAGCTGCCGTGGCACCTTGAGACACATTCAGACAGCAAAATGTTCTACCTGTCATCGAGAAGTGGGGTCCTCCTGCAGCATGCTTAGAGTGGAGTGGAAGTTTGACAGTCTTTTCTCTCTCTCTCGCTCTCTCGTTCTTTCTTCCTTTCTTTTTTCTAGGTATGGAAAGAGGTCCACCCAGGAGGGGGTGATGTCAGAGTTGCTGTTCGGCAACAACGCAGAGAGAGACCAGAGATCAAGGTCAGTCCATCAAAGATATCAAAAATGGCCAATGCAATTTCAACGGAAGGTGCAGACTGGTATCTCTTTGTTTCTTGGGGTTACATCAATAGGGTAGTGTCAAAGAATGGCCACTTTATCAGCTACAGCCACCTACTGTACAGAAAAAGACTGGCATGCACAGCTTTTAGTAGATCTGACTTTGGGTAGCCCGGGAGTGAAGCCAAAGGTTAATTTCCACAGGACTCATTGTTCTCTCTCTCTCTCTCTCTCTCTCTCTCTCTCTCTCTCTCTCTCTCTCTCTCTCTCTCTCTCTCTCTCTCTCTCTCTCTCTCTCTCTCTCTCTCCCGCCCTCTTTCCTCTGTTCCATCTCCAGATATGACGACTCCTACGTGTGGTGATTCCTCTTCCTCATTGGGCATTCTCTCCAGGTGTCCACCAATACCTGGAGAGGCCGACCAGTGCCTCCCACAACCGCCACCCCGTCTGACCCCTGGCCACAACCAATGACCATCACAGGACCTTAAGACAACATAAAAATCTACCTTATATACCTAACCCTTCTTTCCCCCTCTTCTCTCTCTCTCTCTCTCTCTCTCTCTCTCTCTCTCTCAGACTTCTCACTCGAAGTCTCAGCCTCACTTCCTCACATGAAGACAATTGTACATAATGAATAGTTGATTTAAGATATAAAATAAAAAATATATAATGATTTGATGAAATCATGTGTGTAACCTACAATGCTGTATGTCTTAACAGAGTATGCTCTTTTATGGTTGGAACTGTATAAATGCTTTGTGTGTGATTAAAGTTTGATGGATGACTATGACAAGAGAGATGATTGTGTCTCATTCGTTCTTACAGTCAAAATGATTGTGGTGTTTTAAAAGGATCTCTTGGAGTAAAATAATGTATTGATGAGCAGAAGACATTCATTCTAGTTGAAAACGGATAACACCCTCTGTGAGGACTTTCCCCAACCATGTCACCGTAAGGCTATGGGTGACTTCTACTAAGCCGGCTTGAAAATCAGACATCTGTTGTGTCTGGTGCAAGTACTGGACATCAGGCTATGTAAATGCTGCCTTACCCTGATGTCTTCACTGTAATACTTCTCTTCCTCCAGTAGATGTCACTCCTGTAAGGCAGGTTCCTGACATGAACACGAGTGCGGAGTGAATACAATGTGAACGCTGATTGAATGAGTAAACACAGATTTTCTGAAACACATATATTACAATGGAGTACATATAGTTTAAGCATATATTTTAATATGATATAATCATATTTTACATATAGTTTAATCATAACATATTATATACGTGTATGCATAATTTAAGTACCATCATTTGTTTAGCGCACGCATTGCTTGAGTTGAAGAGAATATGGAATTATAGCATTTTTGATAGATTGACATCTTGACCATTCAGTTCCATTAAAACCACAATATGTAAGATTTCCATTTGCTCATGTTGCCCTTTCAACGAATGGAATAGCCATGATTTCTGAGGAATGTGACTCATAGATGCCCTGTCTTACCTTATCATAACCAAAGCAATAAGGACATTTTACGCCATTGTGTATGATATTTTAAACGTGCTCTGCACAACTAAAGAGTGTGGCTTTAACCCAAACAAATGTGTGTTTGTTCCTAAATGTGAATATGACTATTCATTGGAAGAATAAGGATTACACACAGATCATGTAATGAGAATCATGTAAATCCATGACATGTAATGGTGGTCAATTATTTGTATCAAGAATGTTTGTGTGTTCTCGACTTGTAGGCCTAACTGTATTTCTTTGTTATTGTAAAAACATGAAATGGGTGTGCAATAATTATTTGTTTAGAAAGACTGTTAAAAAGACATGGACAGGATATCTATTCTACACAACGGCCATATGTACCTGGTGGGACACACATTGAGGAGAAAAAGTGCGTTGCCCGTTTAAATCTCCATCGCGACGACTTTACAGTGGTTTGACAATACGTAGAGGTTCAGAGATCTCAAATTAAACGGAGCCAACGACGCGACCACGAGACGGAACAGGTTAGTGCAGTCCGTTTATGTAGAATTGCGTCTTTATGTTTTTAAATTATACGATATATTTTCAGTGGAATGCATGACAGATCGTCTATTTGATTTGAGGTGTTGTGCTATGTTTGCGTGTGGGGGGCAACATGCTGTCAATTAGTAGATGATTCCGATAATGTAGATACAGAGTCAGGCAAATACTCAAATGGATCAAGACATAGCCTAACCGAACCCAATTTCTATTAATACCTACATAATTGTGTTTCGCATTGGTTTTATGTTAAATTATGTATGCGTTTCTCTGTGTCTCGGTTGCAGACCCCAGCGTTAGGTGTGCTGTCTGACTACCATAAGTGGGCGTGTCGGCTTCGCACCAAAGACAACGGTTCTCTTTAGTAATTTAAGAAAATCTAAATACACACGAATATGAAGACTGTTTTGTAATACAGTATTTTCGTTAGTGGAAAAAATATAATTTGTGAATAGTGTGGTATAGTGGTCCATGCCGCAAGCAAAACAGCACAATGCGCCCCCTACACACTACTTCCGCACGCACACCACCTGCACACGCAGACTTTTGGCAAGGTACAGTAGGATCATAAGATCGCACATGTCATGTAGGCTATAAGACGCACCTAACCATACTCTCTCTCTCTCTTTCTCTCCATCTGGGGTGTGGAGGAGTTTGCTCAGGTGTAAGAATCAGACCTTTGGAACATTGCCTTTTCTAGTTTGTATATTGTATGTTGAAGCACAAAAGTGAAAGTGGACTGTCCTTCTAATAACAAAATGACACTATTGTAGACCTCAAAATTCAAAGGGCACTCGCACATCTGAGCAATATATTTTTTTTTGCGTGTGCATGGTAACAGTTGAACAAGATGAAGGAACACCCCTTTTTCTATTTCTTTCTCTCTCTCTCTCTCTCTCTGAGTCTTTGGAACAAACCACAAAATGCAATGTGACTGGCTAACACTGTGTTGATGGGAGCCATGCACACACCATATTCTTTAGAGAGAGGGAGACAGATATTGTGACACAAGCAGATGGGGCATGCAGGCAGCGTGTGATCTCATTCGGGCCTGGACATGGTGTCATTAGCACAAGAGGCCACAGCATGATGTGTGTATGGAGTAGAAGAGAGAGGAAGGAAAGAGAGAGGGATTTTATTTTAAAAGGCAAGTAAGTTTAGAACAAATTCTTATGTTCAATGACAGCCTAGTGGGTTAACTGCCTTGTTCAGGGGCAGAATGACAGATATTTACCTCGTCTGCTCGGGATTTGATCTTGCAACCTTCCAGTTACTTGTCCAACACTCCAACCACTAGATTACCTGCCGGATGGAGAGAGGGAAAGAGAGAGTCGGGGGATGGAGAAGAATGGAAAGAGGATGTTAACTACCCAAGTGGACTGCCTGCCCTATGGTTCGTAAACCCCCCAATATGAGTGAACATGAGGAGGGGGAGAGGTGATGAAGGAAACCTCCCTTAGGGATCTGTGTGTTATTGCTGAGCTTGCATATTATCTACCGTCGGCTAGGAGCACTGTGGCAGATGATGTGGTAGCAAGGTTACAATTTAGTAGTAGAGCTACTGAGCTATTTTAGTAGAGGAATAATGTACAGTAAGCAGGATCTCTTTATGCCAAGAGATAAAATAGGTACAATAGTAGAAGTGGATGTTTTGGGTGCTCTCTAAAGTTTTTTAGGTTATTTTCCATCCAATTGATGTTAGCACAGGAATTTTAAAAAATCAGTTCAATGCAGATGAACCTTTCGGTTACTGGCCCAACACTCTAACCACTAGGCTAACTGCCGCCCCAAAACGTCTGTACTATTTGCAGAGTTAGCGCCAGGTAAATGTTGCAAGTCTTAAGCCATTCAGCCAATCCTGAACCTATATATATATATATATATATATATATATATATATATATATATATATATATAACATTATATTAGTTGCAAGAATTTTGTATAATAATTTATATTGAAAAAGGTTTTGAATCCAGCGTTGTTTTGTGTATCAGTTCATGAACCATGTGTCATGGATCTCTTCCCAAGTATTTTGCAATCTATATGTTACCTTCGTTAGCTATAGCCATTTGGGAGGATTTGTTACATTACAAAATAAAAAAATATTGTTAGTTTGGCCTGCACCCATGTTGAAAAAGGTTACATCTCCTCTAGTTTTCGTTTGTCTGATTGTAACGGTTACTGCTTTGCTAAGGTCTCAAATACATGATTCAGTTATAAAAGCTATACTTTTTATATTGCTTCGTGATATTTGGCAGAATCATAATTCAGCATACAAGTCGTCAACATTAGATGCCATTGTATCTGCCAGGTTATGGTACAACATCATGCACAGGGTATTCTGCCATGGAAATGGCTGACTGCACATCATAATCTAATGAAAATGCAGAATAAATATCCGCACACACAGACTTGCTCCTAAAAAGGGACATGTTAATTTAAATGGTTTAAGTCAGACATTCCAACCATTGCTTAATTTTTGTATTAGATTCATATTCCTCCATGTATACACTCTTAGGTGACATTTTGTGCATAAAAGACAAACAAGCCAGCACATCTGTCAGTGGCTTTATGGATTGATTAACCATATTGCCCCTAGATGTATTGAGATGTACTCCCTCTCCATCTCCACCTTCTACTTCTTGCACAATGTCTAGCCTCTCAGCAGTGTGAATGTGGGTTAAAGGGTAGGGGTACAAAGCGGTACATCTCATTGGTTGCCTACCTCCCATCAGGGCATAATCACCTTTTCCTTTTTTCAGGTGGCCAGCTGCTTTGTTTCCCCACCTATAACATTGGCATGAGTGGTGGAATGATGGAACGGTGTGTGTGTGTGTGTGTATATAGCTTAGTTTAATCACCCCTGCTGACAGTGCCTCCTCTACCCACGTTCCCCCTGCTCCCCCCTCTCCATCCCAGAAGCCCCTCTACCATGTGCCATGCGCTGAAAATATGCATCCCGATCCCTTTCCCTAAGCATCATTACTGGTCACTATGGCGGCTGCAGACTGTACTAGCAGATCGTCATAGCAACTGGCTGACGGGGAAGAAATGAGGCAGTCCATTTCAGTGCCTTGCAAAAGTATTCACCCCTTGGCGTTTTTTCCTATTTTGTTGCATTACAACCTGCAATTTAAATGGATTTTTATTTGTATTTCATGTAATGGACATACACAAAATAGTCCAAATTGGTGAAGTGCAATGAAAAAAATTACTTGTTTCACAAAATTCTAAAAAATATTAAACGGAAAAGTGGTGCGTGCGTATGTATGTATTCACCCCCTTTGCTATGAAGCCCCTAAATAAGATCTGGTGCAACCAATTACATTCAGAAGTCACATAATTTGTTAAATAAAGTCCACATGTGTGCAATTTAAGTGTCACATGATCTCAGTATATATACACGTGTTCTGAAAGGCCCCAGAGTCTGCAACACAACTAAGCACCACCATGAAGACCAAGGAGCTCTTCAAACAGGTCAGGGACAAAGTTGTGGAGAAGTACAGATCAGGGTTGGGTTATAATAAAAAGTATCCAAAACTTTGAACTTCCCACGGAGCACCAGAAAATTCATTATTTAAAAATTGAAAGAATATGAGACCACAACAAACCTTCCAAGAGAGGGCCGCCCACCAAAACTCACAGACCAGGCAAGGAGGGCATTAATCAGAGAGGCAACAAAGAGACCAAAGATAACCCTGAAGGAGCTGCAAAGCTCCACAGCGGAGATTGAAGTATCTTTCCATAGGACAACTTTAAGCTGTAAACTCCACAGAGCTGGGCTTTACGGAAGAGTGGCCAGAAAAATGCCATTGCTTAAAGAAAAAAAAATTAGCAAACACGTTTGGTGTTTGCCAAAAGGCATGTAGGAGACTCCCCAAACATATGGAAGAAGGTACTCCCGTCAGATGTTACTAAAAATTGATCTTTTGGGCCATCAAGAAAAACCCTATGTCTGGCACAAACCCAACACCTCTCATCACCTGAAAACACCCGCCCCACAGTGAAGCATGATGGTGGAAGCATTATGCTGTGGGATGTTTTTCATTGGCAGGGACTGGGAAACTGGTTCGAATTGAAGGAATGATGGATGGAGCTAATACAGAGAAATTCTTGAGGGAAACCTGTTTCAGTCTTCCAGAGATTTGAGACTGGGACGGAGGTTCACCTTCCAGCAGGACAATGACCCTAAGCATACTGCTAAAGCAACACTCGAGTGTTTAAGGGGAAACATTTAATTGTCTTGGAATGGCCTAGTCAAAGCCCAGACCTCAATCCAATTGAGAATATGTGATATAATTTAAAGATTTCTCTACACCAGCAGGAACCCATCCAACTTGAAAGAGCTGGTGCAGTTTTGCCTTGAAGAATGAGCAGAAATCCCAGTGGCTAGATGTGCCAATCTTATAGAGACATATCCCAAGAGACTTGCAGCTGAAATTGCTGCAAAAGGTGGCTCTACAAAGTATTGACTTTGAGGGGTGAATAGTCATGCACATTCAAGTTTAATTAAAGTCTTATTTCTTGTTTGTTTCACAATAAAATATTTTGCATCTTCAAAGTGGTAGGCATTTTGTGTACATCAAATGATACAAACCCACAAAAAAAACATTTATTTTATTCCAGGTTGTAAGGCAACAAAATAGGAAAAATGCTAAGGGGGAGCTAGGCTTGTCTGACCACAGATCTATAGGTCGATAGCCCTAGGAGATGTGTTATACAGCAGCTCCGTCTATCAGTCAGAGTGTGTGCAGATAAAGCCGACCAGATCGACCATACTCAGTCCTTGGCGTCAGAATAGCATCATGGGAGACCTGTGGTTTCTGGCATACTGTAGGTTATATTGGACTGGACCTCTGTGTGTATGTCTCTGTGTGTGTGCATGTGTGTGTGTGTATGTGCCTGTTGTGGCTCTCCCTACAAAGGGGCTATTTTCAGCCCTAGCTTATTAGAGTAGATCAGTGGACAGAGAGAAAAGGAGAGCTGCTGGCTTACTATGGGATGGATGTAAGGTAGCCATCGCCAGCCAAGCACACACATGGAAGTTGGAACACCATCTAATGAAATATTTCACAGGACAGATACTGTATGGCTGGATTCACTGATACAGGACATATTTCTCTTCTTACCATTTTACAGATAAAGTATATTTTCTTTTACGACTGTTTTGACAAGTCATACAATTCTTCTGATATGAAATGTTATTCGAAGATGAGCAATGACATTTTCACTCCTTATCACATTCATCAGTTGAGTCCATCTATTCAAATGTAATTGGTGCCACTGTCTATTTTAAATCAAACCAACTATTACTTTGGGAAAATATGCCTCAACAATGTTTTGTTAGGTAGGCCTAAAGCCACTCGTCACCGGTGTTGTGTAATGGGTCTGCTGTTGGTCAGTGTGTTGTTGTTGACCACACGACTGCCCTCTGACAAGATGTGTTAATTGGCTACTGAGGGGTTAACAGGCTACCTGAGTTCAAGGGTCACTAATTAAAAATGTTTCAGCAGCAATGGTTCTCTATTTTGACTTTAGACCAGCAGTACGAGAGAAGAAACATTTGCGGTCATGAGAGTTTGTGGTCGTCATACCGATTCATTTGTTTGTTGCTAAATCTTTTGTTTGCGGCTACACACATATTATGCTTTCCATTATGTTCAAAGTAGCCTGAATCCTAACTACAGTGATTTTGGTCACGATTCACTTGAAAGTTCATGTTAATGCTAATGTAAATCCGTACTTTGTTTGTCCTTGACTGTAATTGTAGAGGGGTCCTTCGTGTTTCCTGGTCGGAGATTGTGAGAGACAAACGGGGGTGCGTTCCAGAGCTTTTAAAGTGTTGATTTGGCATGTTTCAATGGCTTGAATGAAAAAGTCAATGTTGCCAAAGCGAAGTGATGCACCTAACAATTATGAAAACAACAGCGACAAGAATAAGAACCGTACCTATAATAGTAAAGAAAACGTATATATATATAACCGATTAAACAAATAAATATCTAATACAGAAGTGGAATAACTGTATTAATGGTAGAAGCAGGTGTAATCTATGTGAGTCATTCAAGAGTCACTCCTCATATCTTACTGCCTGTCTTGTTGCCTCGGAAGTGTACGGGATTTCATGCTCCTCTTCTGAGGAGGAGTAGTGAGAAGGATTGGAGGACCAATGCGCAGCGTGGTAAGTGTCCATCATGTTTAATCAAACACAACAGAACACTGGAACAAAACAATGAACGTGAATAAACGAAACAGTACCGTGTGGTAACAAACGTTGACACGAATGACAAACACCCACAACTCAAAAGTGAAACCAGGCTACCAAAGTATGATTCTCAATCAGGGACAACGATTGACAGCTGTCTCTGATTGAGAACCATACTATGCCGAACACAGAAATCCCAAATTATAGACAAACGAACATAGACAACCCACCCGACTCACGCCCTGACCATACTAAAACAAAGATATAATAACAGAACTAAGGTCAGAACGTGACAAGAAGAGTCTGTAAATGAGGGGAATCTGGCCGATATCTTTCTAGCAGACGTTATCAAAACACTTTGAATGAAGCGAGCAAAATGGCTTCTTACAGTATGTTGGTAGAGTACATTTGTCTGCCGCCTCAGGCTCTTATTATTGTTTGCTTAAGTAAGATTTTCTGCTCTTTATTCTGTTCCTTTAATTTTACTCTGTCTGTCTGTCTGTCTGTCTGTCTCTCTCTCTCTCTCTCTCTCTCTCTCTCTCTCTCTCTCTCTCTCTCTCTCTCTCTCTCTCTCTCTCTCTCTCTCGTTAGTTACAGGAGACTAGGATATTTATCATCAAATATGATTACATTGTACTTGTCTTGACTACATCAAACCAGGAGAAGTTAGTTAAGATAGCTAACGTTAAGCTAGCTATCTCCTAACTTTTGCCCCACACGGAGGCTATGACTGGAGGCTATGACTGTAGCCTATTGCCGCTTGGATGACTTATGATTGGCCAACAACAACAACAAGCTAATCACTCGGTTCCTGGATCAGGCCTCGGGTATTCAGGTACAGGTAGATTCATGGAGACCTCTAGCTAATATGCAAAAATATGAACAAAACTTAGATTTAAATGCCTTTGAATGGGGTATGGTAGTAGGTGCCAGAACTGCAACACTGCTGGATTTTTTTACTCTCAACAGTTTACCGTGTGTATCAAGAATGGTCCACCACCCGAAGGACATCCAGACAACTTGACACAACCGTGGGAAGCGTTGGAGTCAGCATCGGCCAGCATCCCTGTGGAACGCTTTCGACACCTTGCAGAGTTCAAATGCACCTGTTGGATTCTATGCTGGTATAAATGTGTATCGTTACTGTACATTAGAGGTCTTCATTGATCCCGCTGTACCTGAATACCCGAGACCCGATCCTGGACCGAGCGAGTTCGTATTCTTGCCATATTCTTTACATTTTTAAATAATGGATTTACTGGTGCTCCGTGCTCCGTGTTCAAAGTTTCTGATATTTTTTAAAAACACAACCCTGTTTATATTTTAAATGTCACATTTATTTAACCAGGTAGGGCAGTTGAGAGCAAGTTCTCATTTTCAACTGCGACCTGGCCAAGATAAAGCAAAGCAGTGCGACACAAACAACAACACAGAGGTAAACATGGAATAAACAAACGTACAGTCAATAACACAATAGAAAAAGTCTATATACAGTGTGTGCAAATGTCGTGAGGAGGTAAGGCAATAAATAGGCCATAGTAGCAAAGTAACAATTACAATTTAGCTAATTAACACTTGAGTGATAGATGTGAAGATGATGATGTGTAAGTAGAAATACTGGTGTGCAAAGGAGCAAAAAAGTTAATAAAAGCAATATGGGGATGAGGTAGGTAGATTGGATGGGCTATTTACAGATGGTCTGTGTACAGCTGCAGCGACCAGTAAGCTTCTCCAATAGCTGATGCTTAAAGTTAGTGAGGGAGATATGTCTTTAGCGATTTTTGCAATTCGTTCCAGTCATTGGCAGCAGAGAACTGGAAGGAAAGGCGGCCAAAGGAGGTGTTGGCATTGGGGATGACCATTGAGATATACCTGCTGGAGCACGTGCTACGGGTGGGTGTTGTTATGGTGACCAGTGAGCTGAGATAAGGCGGAGCTTTACCTAGCAAAGACTTATAGATGACCTGGAGCCAGTGGGTCTGGCGACAAATATGTAGCGAGGGTCAGCCGACGAGAGCATACAGGTTGCAGTGGTGGGTGTTATATGGGGCTTTGGTGACAAAACGGATGGCACTATGATAGACTGCATGCCGTTTGCTGAGTAGTGTTGGAGGCTATTTTGTAAATGACATTGCCGAAGTCAAGGATCGGTAGGATAGTCAGTTTTACAAGGGTATGTTTAACAGCTCGAGTGAAGGAGGCTTTCTTGCGAAATAGGAAGCCGATCCTAGATATAATTTTGGATTGGAGATGTTTAATATGAGTCTGGAAGGAGAGTTTCCAGTCTCACCAGACACCTAGGTATTTGTAGTTGTCCACATATTCTAAGTCAGAACTGTACAGAGTAGTGATGCTAGTCAGGCGGGCGGATGCAGGCAGCGATCGGTTGAAAAGCATGCATTTAGTTTCACTAGTGTTTAAGAGGAGTTGGAGGCCACAACTGGAGGTTAGTTAACGCAGTGTCCAAAGAAGGGCCAGATGTATACAGAACGGTGTTGTCTGCGTAGAGATGGATCAGGGAGTCACCCACAGCAAGAGCGACATCATTGATATATACAGAGAACAGAGTCGGCCCGAGAATTGAACCCTGTGGTACTCCCATAGAGACTGCCAGAGGTCCAGACAACAGGCCCTCCAATTTCAAACACTGAACTCTATTAGAGAGGTAGTAGGTGTACCAGGCGAGTCAGTCAGACTCAACAACCAAGGCTGTTGAGTTTGCCGATAAGAATACGGTGATTGACTTCTGGCAATGGCGAAGCTCTAACAAGACGGGTCTGCGTAGCGTCCTCGAACTCTCAAACAATATTATTCGATTTTGACACGGTTTACCTGTTCGTTAATAGTGAACTGGAAGTTTAAACATCTTTTGTGTCGCCAAAGCCTCAGACGAGGCATGGAAAATGCCCCTCTCTGACAGCCCTTCTTCGGCCTCGGTGGATGCTAGCTCGGAAGAAGCACCAGCATGGTTCAGAATGGAGATGGACAAGGATATAACAAAAATCCAAGAGACACTTTCTGAACACTTCAGAAAAATGTATGTACTGGTTGATAAACTCCACGAAGACCAGAAAGTCACAAAGGGATGAGTGACAAAGTTAGAAGAGGAGAAATTAGATTATTACGAAAATTTCCGAAGTCGCTCAAATTTGAGATTTCAAGGTTTCCTGGAGGCCGGAGAGGGAAGAGAGGCGATCTCCTTTCTACAGGAATGGATTCCCAAAATTCTGGATCTACCTCCTCCCACGCACCCACTGGAGATCGAGAGGGCCCATTGCACCCTACGGAGGTGGCTGCCTGGCCAGGTTGCACCCAGGGCATTTGTCATTACATTTCTACAGTACCAGGACACTGTTCGCATCCTCTCTGCTGCCCGAGCAAAGGGAGAGCTCAAGTACGGAGATGCCAGAATCATGATCTTTCCGGATCTTTTTCCCATACTACACAAGAGGAGGATGACTTTCTCCCCACTGAATAGACTTCTGCGTCAGGCTGGCTTGGCATACGGCCTGCGCTACCCAGCAACTTTGTGGATCGAATCCAAGAATGGTGAGTGCACATTTGACTCTGTGAAGATGGCTGAAACATACATGAGGAAAGAACTTCCTGACTTGTTCACATCTACTACACCTAGAGGAACTGTCTTTTGAACTTAGATATAGTGGATAGTGAACTGTTAGCACACGAGGAAACAACGGAATTAGTCATATGATCGACTAGCTGGCTGGCTGGCTAGATGGCTAATGTTGTCTGTGCTATTTAGCCAGCTCGCTAGGTTTACAAGGGTGTAGCTATAGCTACTATACAGCCACACTATGCCAGGTAGTTACACTTTTGCTGTATACTTTTATTTTACTCAGAGAGGCCGGGTCGGGTTTGGTTAAATAGTTATGTGGCTTTTGACTGGGTTTCAAGCCTAACTGTTGTTTATATTACTTCAGGGAATTTTTTTTCTCCCTATTTTATATTTGAGAGATGATAGTTATCGTCTGGTAAAGGTCTTAATTTATACATCACATCTTGATGTCTTTTTGCCTGACCTGCTGGGGTGCTTTTGTGGTCATCGCTTTTGTCGCCGCGCAGCACAGGTTTCAGGGCGCATTGGGGAATGGCGATTGGTTGACATTTGGGTGTACGGGTAGGCTCTGTTGGTGACTATGAATGCACACAAGGTTTTTGTTGTTGTTGTTGAGACATGCTCAAGTGGGGATAAATAGTCGGGTCATTATTGTTGTAATCAAATTGTATTTTGTTACTTGACAAACAATATTTTCATGCTACAAGGAACAGTCAATGTACTTCTAATTCCATCTACATATCATTTAGAATTAACCTAATTCGAGCGATGCTATGCATAGCAGGTACATCTAGCTTTAAGACTAGCGTCTAAGGATATGGGTTCTTTTACTCCCTCAGTTGGGGAGGAGGTTGGGTAGGTTTGTGGTAGGGTCAGGGTATTAGCTCACAAGATGTTTACTACTTTATACTTTCATCATTTCATTTTGTACAAGTTGTAGACACTCAACGCAATTTGGTTTCCTTCTTTTTCCCTATGTCTTATTTTCATTAAAGATGTCGGCACCTAATATCTATACATTTATGACACTTAACATTAAGGTACTAAATGCCCAGTCAAGTGCAAACACATTCTGAATGATCTAAAGCAGCATAAGGTTTATATAGTTCTTCTTCAGGAGACACACCTGACTGACTCTGAGCATGATAAACTGAAGAGAGAATGGGTGGGTCAAGTGTACTATTCATTTTTCACCTCTCGGGCAAGAGGGGTGGCCATACTCATAAATAAGCATTGCCCCTTTCAGATACAATCTTAGGTTAAAGACAAAGGGGGTAGGTTTGTGATCAGTCAAGGTTTCATTAACACTGAGCCCATTATCATTGTGAATGTTTATGGGCCTAAACATGATGATCCTAAATTGTTACCAATAAATCTTTTTGAAGTTAATGTGACCATCATCAGAGATCATAATGACAGGGGAATTTAACTTGGTACTGGACCCTTACAGTGATAGATATTCCTCTCATAGTATCAACCTCACACAGGCAGCTAAAATGTTAAAGGCAGAAATGAAACATTTTGGACTTGTAGACTTATGGAGATTTCACAACCAAAAGGTTAAAGAATACTCTTTTTTTTCTCCACTGTCCATAACAGTTACTTTAATTTACGTATTTCTTATTAGAGAATTATTCCTGCAGCCAAGGAAAGTTTAACTACTGGATGTGAGGACTTACAAAGATGTATATCAGATCATTCTGCCCTGCTGGCTTCAGTACCACTCAGTAAAACACAACCACCCTCAAGAAGATGGAGGTTTGGCACATACTTACTAAATAATCCCACATTTGCAACATTTCTGAACACTTATATAGTCATATTTTTTAGCACCGATAACAACTCTGCCCCCCACCCTAATTCTATGGGAAGCTTTCCTTGCATATCTGAGGGGGAAAATCATAGCCTTTAGTTCAGGTGCTCGTAAGATGTATAAGCCTCAAGTAGATTAATTGGAAAATGAAATTAGAGATCTGGAAAATGGACATAGTGTAACATTTGACGACTCAACTCTACAAAAATTAGACTCGATTGGAACATAACACCCTGATGACCCATAAAGTGGAAAATGCTCTTAGGAGAACAAAACAGAACTACTACGAACATGGAGATAAAGCAGGGAAGTTGCTTGCTTGGCAGATAAGATGAGAGGATCCTAGTAGAGTTATTAGCTCTATTAAGCTGCCCAATAACACAGTTGTTCAGTCCTGAGGAAATTAATCTAGTCTTCAGGGAGTTTTATAAAACATTGTACAAGTCTGAAGGGGATGTCCCTGCCACAATGCATGAGTTTTTGAACAAACTCAATTTACAAACTTTAACTGATGAGGATAGAGAGCACCTGGAGAAAGAGATTACCTCAGAGGAAATTAGGGAATCCATTTTCAACACTGCTTGGGGAAAATCACCAGGGTTAGACGGATTCCCTATTGAATTCTATTGATCCTTTTTACCCAAACTAATTGAGCCTTTTTGCAGTATGTTTAATAGAGACAGAAAAGCTCCCAGACACATTTGAACAGGCACTGATCACAGTTTTGTTAAACTCTGGGAAAGATCCTCTGCTTTGTGGGTCATAAAGACCAATATCTCTATTGAACATTCTCGCGAAACTCATAGCTCTTAGACTGGATGAGGTTCTTCCGGACTTGGTTGATGTGGACTAAACAAGCTTTGTAAGAAACCGCTCATCTCCTGATAATATCAGAAGATTATTTAATATTATGTATTATGACCAAGAATCTGTAGTGACGCCTTCATTAGATGCTGAAAAAGCTTTTGACCGTATAGAATGGAACTACCTGTTTGAAGTTTACAGAGGATGAATATTGGACCTAAGTATGTAGGTCTGATTAGATTACTGTACAAATGTCCGGTAGCTCAGATCCTGACGAATGGAAACATTTCCTCACAGTTCTCCCTATCACGTGGCACGAGACAGGGTTGTCCCGCAAGTCCGCTCCTTTTTTCTTTGGCTATAGAGCCACTGGCAGAAGCTTATATAGGTGGGCGTGAACATCTGGTCTCGCTCTATGACGATGACATTTTTCTTTACCTCGCTAAACCAGAAATTTCACTCCGAACATGAGTTGACATCCTGAAAGAATATGGGACCTTTTCAGGATATAAAATAAACCTATTGAATAGTATAATTATGCCTTTTAACAGGGCAGCTCTGCAGAACCCAATCCTAGACCAGCCGTTTTCTTGGAAACCACAGAAAATGACATATCTTGGATTGCAAATTCCTTCTGAAATTATTAAGACATATCACCTGAACTATACTCCACTTCTCAAAAAGGTTGGGGAAGACTTGGATAGATGGCAGGATTTACGAATTTCTCTTATTGGGCGGGTCAATTGTGTAAAGATGAATATATTACCAAAATTATTGTACCTTTTTCAAACCTTGCCCTTTACTATTCCCAAAGGTTTTTTCAAACAACTTAATAGGAAGGTTTCTTCAATTCTGTGTAAAGGGAAACGCCCCAGAGTGAAACTCACAACTTTATTGCAAACCATTCTCAGAAGGAGGACTTACTCTACCTGACATCCAGTTGTTGTTTTACTGGGTATCTCAGTTAAAGGCTGTGTGGGTATGACAAGATACAACACCAAGTTCACCCTCTTGGAGACAGATAGAGGAGTGTCTGACCCCTGCCACATTGGCATCTATACCTTAGCCCACCTAAAGCTTTGCAAGGTGTCATAAACAACCCTTTCATTAAAAACACTTTAAATACATGGATTGAAGTCTGTAAACAAACAGAAGGGCTTAGATCTATATACGAACAAACACCTTTCTATAATAACCCCATCTTACCCAAAGCCCTGAGAGATGGTATTATTTTCTTGGTTTAACAAAGGAATTAAAACATTTGGTAATCTCTATAGAGAAGGTGAACTACTATCCTTTCCACAACTGGCATCTCATTTTCAGTTACCTCAACTCATTTCTTTAAATTAAATACCTACAGGTTAGGCATTATATTGCCACGCATCAGGGAGGTAGGATTCAGCCCATGAGTAAACCTATAACTGATTAACTGTGGCTGGAAAGGGTAAAAGGTGTCATTTCTTACATGTTCTCTCGGCTTCAAGCTCTGTTGGGGAACGATGATCCTCTGAAAGCTTGCATGAAGTGGCATGATGACCTTTGCATGACGTGGCGTGATGTCTCGTTGAGGATGAGAAATGGGGAAAGCTCTTTTTAGATGCTCAGGGTCTTTCATTTAACACAAGGCACCAGAGAGACTGTATAAGATCAATTCTAAATATTCAACATTTTGCCCAAGGTGTAAAACGGGAGTGGGCACCCTTATGCATATGTTTGCCCTGAAATATGCCCTGAAATATGCAATTATTGGAAAGACATTATTCAGATCTTATCACAGGTCACTAATATGACGGTACAAACGAAATACTTACTTATTCTTCTTGGAGATGATTCTGTTCTACCAGTTAATATTTGTAGCAAAACCAGATCCATTACATTGGCAGTCATTGCAGACAATAAATGCACAGCTATAGATGTCACCTTAGCTGCCTCATTACTTCTTTCGTCATTAATATAATGTTATTATTTGTTTTTGTGTTGAATGATTTATTTTCTAGCATGGAATATGAAGGTCATTCTGTTTCTTTTTGTTGTTGTTAATGAGTGAAGCTAATACCGGTAGAGGGGAGGGAGGGGGGTGTTCCTGTGTTGGGGAGGGAAGAGTTTTGCGCGATGTGCCCCCATGTAGCATGGTGTTTTGTGTAGGTGGAAGGAGTAAAGGGGCATTATCTGTGTCATATTTTTCTGATTGTTAAATTGTATAAAAAGAAATGGCAATAAATATATTGTAAAAAAAATAAGAATAAGAATACGGTGATTGACAGATTTGAAGTAAGTACCTTAAAAATTGATTTTTCTGCTGCTTCCCTCATTCAGACCGAGTCTGGAACCGACCAGGTCTATACGAAAAGGGTCTAGTTGTCATCGGGTTCGTTCAGAATGGGTTTTATATTTTTAAAATTAATTTATGCATATCGGGTCCGGATGGGAAAACCCCACATCCATTTTGGAACGTGTCCAATTTTTTTGGCCCGTGAGGGCCTCTACCATCCATTTTAGCTCTGATGACCGCATTCAAAATGGATGTCTGTTCTGGCTCACATGAGGGAACACTCTCAATACAAATGAATCTTTTATTAATCTAAATGTTCATGAATGTCTCTCCCTCTCTCTCTCTCTCTCTCTCTCTCTCTCTCTCTCTCTCTCTCTCTCTCTCTCTCTCTCTCTCTCTCTCTCTCTCTCTCTCTCTCTCGGCAGCTGACACAGTTTGACTAAAGCCTCGACATGCCTGTGGCGTTGACTGCCTCCGAGCGTGGTGAGTTTTGTTTTTTCCTCTCCCTTCCTTTCCTCCCTCCACCCCTCCTTTCCTTCCTCCAGCCCCTCAACCTCCTCCTCCCTTACCCAGCTCATCTCCTCTCTGTAGCTCTGAAAAATGGGGCCGCCCCATGTTCTATATTACACCCACATCCATAAACACACCACACAGCCATTAACACCCACAGTTTCTCAATGCCGCAGCCAGAAAAGGGCTACTTTAATGAAGCCGTATAATGTGTCCCCTAAATGGAGATTGAACTGACACTGTTACTTCCTGGAAGTAGACCCATTTTTCACTGCTTGTCCAGACAACTGCCGCCATCCTTTCCTGCATAAGTTTTGGGATTTAGTGGAGGGAGTCTTGGGTCACACTTGACATTAAAGGGCAATCTGCAGTTGCTACATCCATTTGTTGACTTATAAATAAATTATATGTGCCCATATAAATGCCTCATGAGCTTAGTTCAACTGCCGTGCCCCATCACAACCTAAAATAAGCTTGTTTTACTGCAATATTTTAAAACAAAATACATGTACACAAACACTGTATAACCTCAAAACATGGTTAAAACTCTATTTGTGACATCATGGCTGGTCAGTCCTTGCATCCATAGCTCTTTCTATGAATTTGAGAGTGGTAACATTTCTCTCGCCTCATCCCCTCAGCTTTTTACTGAAACAGTGGTTGGTAAACATTTTTTTTTTTTTTACTGTTGATTGCCCCTTTAAGATACACAAATGTTACCCAGCAGTGATATAGAGAGAATATACTGTATGAGCACTTATTATTTTCTCTGGGACTTAGCTACCTCAAAATGGACTGTTTTTAATCAATAGCAGGTGGTCAAATGAGACCTTGGGCAAATCACGTATGAGATACTATGACAGTATAGGATGCGGCCATTGATTGTGACTAATGATGTGTATATCTATTTTTAAAGTCCTTATATCCTGTACTGGAGAGTGACATGCTAACGACATGTTGATGTCATTGTTAGTCACTCATAGCTTAGTCACTCATAGCTTAGTCACTCATAGCTGGGTGCAGAAATGCAGAGACAGCATACAGCTACAAATCTTGTTTAATAACGGGGGGAGCTTCATGACTGGGCTGTAAAATTGAGTTGGAAGGCTGTAAAACAGCCGCTTGCTTTATACATTTAGCTGCCTGCTGAAGGTTTTATGGGATGAAGCTAAAACTGATGATCCATTCAAGGTGGTCCGGAAAACCTCCTGAACCTTGGCAGTAGAAATAATATGTGATATCTCCTCCAAAACTTTCACTTCAAGTTTAACTTGCCTTCGCAAAAAGGGCGAGTATTTCCTCTTTCCAAGGGTCAGTCCTGAATTAGTCCTATTTCTCTGTGTGGAGCTGGGTGTAAACTCATTCCTCTGAATCTGTGTCTGTGTTTCTGTGTCTCTGTGTGAAGCTGGGTCTAACTCATTCCTCTGACTGTACCTGTCTTTCTGTGTCTCTGTGTCTCTGTGTGAAGCTGGGTATAAACTCATTCCTCTGAATCTGTATCTGTGTTTCTGTGTCTCTGTGTCTCTGTGTGAAGCTGGGTGTAAACTCATTCCTCTGAATCTGTGTCTGTGTTTTTGTGTTGCTGTATGAAGCTGGGTCTAACTCATTCCTCTGACTGTATCTGTGTTTCTGTGTCTCTTTGTGAAGCTGGGTGTAACTCATTCCTCTGACTGTATCTGTGTTTCTGTGTCTCTTTGTGAAGCTGGGTGTAACTCATTCCTCTGAATCTGTATCTGTGTCTCTGTGTTTCTGTGTCTCTTTGTGAAGCTGGGTGTAACTCATTCCTCTGAATCTGTATCTGTGTCTCTGTGTCTCTGTGTGAAGCTGGGTGTAACTTGTTCCTTTGAATCTGTATCTGTGTTTCTGTGTCTCTGTGTGAAGCTAGGTGTAACTCATTCCTCTGAATCTGTATCTGTGTCTCTGTGTGAATCTGGGTGTAACTTGTTCCTCTGAATCTCTGTCTGTGTTTCTGTGTCTCTGTATGAATCTAGGTGTAACTCATTCCTCTGAATCTGTATCTGTGTTTCTGTGTCTGTGTGAAGCTGGGTGTAACTCATTCTGTCTCTGTGTTTCTGTGTCTCTGTGTGATGAATCTTCCTATCTGTGTTTTCTGTGTCTCTGTGAGAAGCTGGGTGTAACTCATTCCTATGAATCTGTCTCTGTGTTTCTGTGTCTCTGTGTGAAGCTGGGTGTAACTCATTCCTATGAATCTGTATCTGTGTTTCTGTGTCTCTGTGTGAAGCTGGGTGTAACTCATTCCTATGAATCTGTATCTGTGTTTCTGTGTCTCTGTGTGAAGCTGGGTGTAACTCATTCCTATGAATCTGTATCTGTGTTTCTGTGTCTCTGTGTGAAGCTGGGTGTAACTCATTCCTATGAATCTGTATCTGTGTTTCTGTGGCTCTGTGTGAAGCTGGGTGTAACTCATTCCTTTGAATCTGTGTCTGTGTTTCTGTGTCTCATTGTGAAGTGAAGCTGGGTGTAACACATTCCTTTGAATCTGTGTCTGTGTTTTTGTGTCTCTGTGTGAAGCTGGGTCTAACTCATTCCTCTGAATCTGTATCTGTGTTTCTGTGTCTGTGTGAAGCTGGGTGTAACTCATTCCTATGAATCTTTATCTGTGTTTCTGTGTCTCTGTGAGAAGCTGGGTGTAACTCATTCCTATGAATCTGTCTCTGTGTTTCTGTGTCTCTGTGTGAAGCTGGGTGTAACTCATTCCTATGAATCTGTATCTGTGTTTCTGTGTCTCTGTGTGAAGCTAGGTGTAACTCATTCCTATGAATCTGTATCTGTGATTCTGTGTCTCTGTGTGAAGCTGGGTGTAACTCATTCCTCTGAATCTGTATCTGTGTTTATGTGTCTCTGTGTATAGTGGTACCCCCCCAGGTCCTGGATACCCTGAGTGACAGCAACAGCTCCACCACTGCCAATGACCTGGACCTCATCTTCCTCAAGGGCATCATAGACAGCCCCGTGTGCAAGTCAGAGAGAGAGAGAGAGACCTTGTATACATACAGTCAAACATGGCAGAATGTATTCACACACAGGCCTACACAGAGCCTTGTAGTGAGTCAGAGCAAGGTGAAAAATATAGGCCTAGTATGTAGGGTCACACACACACACACACACACACACACACACACACACACACACACACACACACACACACACACACACACACACACACACACACACACACACACACACACACACACACACACACACACACACACACACACACACACAGGCGCGCGCGCACACACACACACACAAACCAGAGAGAGTGATTGAATAAGGCCCACAGTCCTAAAACCAAGAATTGCCAGTGCCAAAAATACATTGCATGTTCCCAGAAGCTATCACTCATTCAAGCCTTTACGAACTCACAACCCTGTATGGCAACAGAGACAATGCCATGTAAACGGACACCCTCCCTCTGAACATGCATTCTATAAAAGGTGAGAGGCATTACAGCATGTAATTGCAACTGATATCCCCCTTCTGCTGACATGCATTTTTAAAAAGGTGGGACGCATCAACCTTTGCAAATCCGTTAAATGATTTACTACCAAATGAAAATAGCAGGGAGAGCTGTAAGTCATTACAACTTTCTCCATGTCTGAGGGAAAGGAAACCACAGCTGTAAACAAATGAGACAGAAAGAGGAATCATTCAATTGCTTAGGAAATAAATAGGGTGTTTAGCCTTTTGTTCAATTAATGGTCAAAGGAGAAGGGTTTTGCACCTTTCATTGAAGTCTTGCTCAGTGATTAAAGGGGAAGTATCTGGGTACTGTTGCTGTAAATGCAGGGGGTCGGTTTGGAACAAAGGCTATTAAGTCTTGCTCAGTGATTAAAGGGGATGTATCTGGGTACTGTTGCTGTAAATGCAGGGGGTCGGTTTGGAACAAAGGCTATTAAGTCTTGCTCAGTGATTAAAGGGGATGTATCTGGGTACTGTTGCTGTAAATGCAGGGGGTCGGTTTGGAACAAAGGCTATTAAGTCTTGCTCAGTGATTAAAGGGGAAGTATCTGGGTACTGTTGCTGGAAATGCAGGGGGTTGGTTTGGAACAAAGGCTACTAAAGACACAGATCTTTTTTTTTAAAGCACAACAGGTCTTTATCATTTTGTTATTCATTTATTCATAGTTGGGGCAAGTAAATTAAATGAGTTAAATTAGGCCATCTCTTGAAGAGGGTAATATATTCTCAAACTATGTCGACATCTGAGGATGTGGAACTGTCATGCCCCAGCACTAATGACTGCTGCTGGACCGCTTTGATGTCTCTCTCTCTCTCTCTCTCTCTCTCTCTCTCTCTCTCTCTCTCTCTCTCTCTCTCTCTCTCTCTCTCTCTCTCTCTCAATTCAATTCAATTCAATTCAAGGGGCTTTATTGGCATGGGAAACATGTGTTAACATTGCCAAAGCAAGTGAGGTAGACAACATACAAAGTGAATATATAAAGTGAAAAACAACAAAAATTAACAGTAAACATTACACATACAGAAGTTTAAAAACAGTAAAGACATTACAAATGTCTTATATATATATATATATATACAATGTACAAATAGTTAAAGGACACAAGATAAAATGAATAAGCATAAATATGGGTTGTATTTACAATGGTGTTTGTTCTTCACTGGTTGCCCTTTTCTCGTGGCAACAGGTCACAAATCTTGCTGCTGTGATGGCACACTGTGGAATTTCACCCAAAAGATATGGGAGTTTTTCAAAATTGGATTTGTTTTCGAATTCTTTGTGGATCTGTGTAATCTGGGGAAATATGTCTCTCTAATATGGTCATACATTGGGCAGGAGGTTAGGAAGTGCAGCTCAGTTTCCACCTCATTTTGTGGGCAGTGAGCACATAGCCTGTCTTCTCTTGAGAGCCATGTCTGCCTACGGCGGCCTTTCTCAATAGCAAGGCTATGCTCACTGAGTCTGTACATAGTCAAAGCTTTCCTTAATTTTGGGTCAGTCACAGTGGTCAGGTATTCTGCCGCTGTGTACTCTCTGTGTAGGGCCAAATAGCATTCTAGTTTGCTCTGTTTTTTTGTTAATTCTTTCCAATGTGTTAAGTAATTATCTTTTTGTTTTCTCATGATTTGGTTGGGTCTAATTGTGCTGTTGTCCTGGGGCTCTGTAGGGTGTGTTTGTGTTTGTGAACAGAGCCCCAGGACCAGCTTGCTTAGGGGACTCTTCTCCAGGTTCATCTCTCTGTAGGTGATGGCTTTGTTATGGAAGGTTTGTGAATCGCTTCCTTTTAGGTGGTTGTAGAATTTAACGGCTCTTTTCTGGATTTTGATAATTAGTGGGTATCGGCCTAATTCTGCTCTGCATGCATTATTTGGTTTTTACGTTGTACACGGGGGATATTTTTGCAGAATTCTGCGTGCAGAGTCTCAATTTGGTGTTTGTCCCATTTTGTGAAGTCTTGGTTGGTGAGCGGACCCCAGACCTCACAACCATAAAGGGCAATGGGCTCTATAACTGATTCAAGTATTTTTAGCCAAATCCTAATTGGTATGTTGAAATGTATGTTTCTTTTGATGGCATAGAATGCCCTTCTTGCCTTGTCTCTCAGATCGTTCACAGCTTTGTGGAAGTTACCTGTGGCGCTGATGTTTAGGCCAAGGTATGTATAGTTTTTTGTGTGCTCTAGGGCAACAGTGTCTAGATGGAATTTGTATTTGTGGTCCTGATGACTGGACCTTTTTTTGGAACACCATTATTTTGGTCTTACTGAGATTTACTGTCAGGGCCCAGGTCTGACAGAATCTGTGCATAAGATCTAGGTGCTGCTGTAGGCCCTCCTTGGTTGGTGACAGAAGCACCAGATCATCAGCAAACAGCAGACATTTGACTTCGGATTCTAGCAGGGGAGGCCGGGTGCTGCAGACTTTTCTAGTGCCCGCGCCAATTCGTTGATATATATGTTGAAGAGGGTGGGGCTTAAGCTGCATCCCTGTCTAACCCCACGACCCTGTGTGAAGAAATGTGTGTGTTTTTGCCAATTTTAACCGCACACTTGTTGTTTGTGTACATGGATTTTATAATGTTGTATGTTTTACCCCCAACACCACTTTCCATCAGTTTGTATAGCAGACCCTCATGCCAGATTGAGTCGAAGGCTTTTTGAAATCAACAAAGCATGAGAAGACTTTGCCTTTGTTTTGGTTTGTTTGGTTGTCAATTAGGGTGTGCAGGGTGAATACATGGTCTGTTGTACGGTAATTTGGTAAAAGCCAATTTGACATTTGCTCAGTACATTGTTTTCATTGAGGAAATGTCCGAGTCTGCTGTTAATAATAATGCAGAGGATTTTCCCAAGGTTACTGTTGACACATATTCCACGGTAGTTATTGGGGTCAAATTTGTCTCCACTTTTGTGGATTGGGGTGATCAGTCCTTGGTTCCAAATATTGGGGAAGATGCCAGAGCTAAGTATGATGTTAAAGAGTTTTAGTATAGCCAATTGGAATTTGTTGTCTGTATATTTGATCATTTCATTGAGGATACCATCGACACCACAGGCCTTTTTGGGTTGAAGGGTTTTTATTTTGTCCTGTAACTCATTCAATGTAATTGGAGAATCCAGTGGGTTCTGGTAGTCTTTAATAGTTGATTCTAAGATCTGTATTTGATTATGTATATGTTTTTGCTCTTTGTTCTTTGTTATAGAACCAAAAAGATTGGAGAAGAGGTTTACCCATACATCTCCATTTTGGATAGATAATTCTTCGTGTTGTTGTTTGTTTAGTGTTTTCCAATTTTCCCAGAAGTGGTTAGAGTCTATGGATTCTTCAATTGCATTGAGCTGATTTCTGACATGCTGTTCCTTCTTTTTCCGTAGTGTATTTCTGTATTGTTTTAGTGATTCACCATAGTGAAGGCGTAGACTCAGGTTTTCCGGGTCTCTATGTTTTTGGTTGGACAGGTTTCTCAATTTCTTTCTTAGATTTTTGCATTCTTCATCAAACCATTTGTCATTATTGTTAATTTTCTTCGGTTTTCTATTTGAGATTTTTAGATTTGATAGGGAAGCTGAGAGGTCAAATATACTGTTAAGATTTTCTACTGCCAGGTTTACACCTTCACTATTACAGTGGAACGTTTTACCCTCTCTCTCTCTCTCTCTCTCTCTCTCTCTCTCTCTCTCTCTCTCTCTCTCTCTCTCTCTCTCTCTCTCTCTCTCTCTCTCTCTCTCTCTCTCTCTCTCTCTCTCTCTCTCTCTCTCTCACACACACGCACACACACACTCGCTGGCTCTCCCCGACAGGGGAAATGAGAAGTGACAGCCCAGACTAAAATTAGCACTTCTAAGGGAGGCCTGACGTATTTATTTGCCTTGAACCACAGTTTGTCAATTAATCAGATTTAAGGTGTAGGTGCACTACTTGTCCACCATGTGGCATGATTCCATAAAAGTTCAAATTAAATTTGTCTGGCAGTGAGGCCCATATACTCTGTGTAGGTGGGTCACTTTGCCTTTAAGTGTTGATCCCAGTACAGATTTGCTAAATCCCTCTTCATGTTAAGTTTACGTTAAAGAAGGATAGATGGATCCTAAATCTGCTCTTAAGACAACCACTGGGCTGGAAGCCTAAATTCCAGGCTCATGCCAGATGCCACTCAGTCCCAGAACCCATGGTCGTGTCTGGCCCGTCCCTTCAGTTGTTCATGTCCACTAATTCTCTCAATAATTACTTTCAAGCATCTGCTTTTACATTAAAGACATGATCAGCTGACTTTGAACTCATTTCCCTCTGTGAATGAACTTCAAAGAGAAAGTCAGCCAGGCAGTAAGGACATTTTGGGCGGAACTTGGAGACTCTGTGAAGTATTAATGGCTTCCACTCTACTTTGGTGAAAAATCCTTAATTAATCATATTAAAGTCAAAGAGAGCAAAAAAAAAGTTTCAATGATTTTGAAAGTTTTTATATATATTTTAAGGTGCAAAGTATGTGTACTTACTATTTTTAAAGAACCCCAAACCATTCTGAAACATATTTATTTCCATCTTAATAACTTCTTATGGCAGGGCGCAGAGTAGCTTGGAAGAATAAGGTGCCCATAGTAAACTGCCTGCTACTCAGGCCCACATAAAAAGATGAGAGAGGCCTGTAATTTTCATCATAGGTAAACTTCAACTATGACAGACAAAATGAGAAGAAAAAAATCCATAAAATCACATTGAAGGATTTCTTTTTGCAAATTATGGTGGAAAATAAGTATTTGGTCAATAACAAAAGTTTATCTCAATACTTTGTTAAATACCCTTTGTTGGCAATGACAGAGGTCAAATGTTTTCTGTAAGTCTTCACAAGGTTTTCACACACTGTTGCTGGTATTTTGGCCCATTCCTCCATGTTTATCTCCTCTAGAGCAGTGATGTTTTGGGGCTGTTGCTGGGCAACACGGAATCTCAACTCCATCCAAAGATTTTCTATGGGATTGAGATCTGGAGACTGGCTAGGCCACGCCAGGACCTTCAAATGCTTCTTACGAAGCCACTCCTTCGTTGCACGGG
This sequence comes from Oncorhynchus keta, assembly GCF_023373465.1. Taxonomy (NCBI): domain Eukaryota; kingdom Metazoa; phylum Chordata; class Actinopteri; order Salmoniformes; family Salmonidae; genus Oncorhynchus; species Oncorhynchus keta. The sequence continues at coordinate 17,026,875 of NC_068452.1, read as the reverse complement.
CGGTGTGTTTGGGATCATTGTCATGCTGAAAGACCCAGCCACGTTTCATCTTCAATGCCCTTGCTGATGGAAGGAGGTTTTCACTCAAAATCTGACGATACATGGCCCCATTCATTCTTTCCTCTACATGGATCAGTCGTCCTGGTCCCTTTGCAGAAAAACAGCCCCAAAGCTTGATGTTTCCACCCCCATGCTTCACAGTAGGTATGGTGTTCTTTGGATGCAACTCAGCATTCTTTGTCCTCAACTCATCTGACCATATCTCATTCTCCCAATCTTCTTCTGGATCATCCAAATGCTCTCTAGCAAACTTCAGATGGGCCTGGACATGTACTGGCTTAAGCAGGGGGACACGTCTTGCACTGCAGGATTTGAGTCCCTGGCGGCGTAGTGTGTTACTGTGGTCCCAGCTCTCTGCAGGTCATTCACTAGGTCCCCCCGTGTGGTTCTGGGATTTTTGCTCACCGTTTTTGTGATCATTTTGAGCCCACGGGGTGAGATCTTGCGTGGAGCCCCAGATCAAGGGAGATTATCAGTGGTCTTGTATGTCTTCCATTTCCTAATAATTGCTCCCACAGTTGATTTCTTCAAACAAAGCTGCTTACCTATTGCAGATTCAGTCTTCCAAGCCTGTTGCAGGTCTACAATTTTGTTTCTGGTGTCCTTTGACAGCTCTTTCATCTTGGCCATAGTGGAGTTTGGAGTGTGACTGTTTGAGGTTGTGGACAGGTGTCTTTTATACTGATAACAAGTTCAAACAGGTGCCATTAATACAGGTAATGAGTGGAGGACAGAGGAGCCTATTAAATAAGAAGTTACAGGTCTGTGAGAGCCAGAAATCTTGCTTGTTTGTAGGTGACCAAATACTTATTTTCCACCATAATTTGCAAATAAATTCATTAAAAATCATACAATGTGATTTTCTGGAAAATGCACTTCCTAAGGCTTCCACTAGATGTCAACAGTCTTTAGAACCTTGTTTGATGCTTCTACTGTGAAGGAGGGAATGGGAGCTGAATGAGTCAGTGGTCTGGCAGAGTGGCATGAGCTGGTCACGCGCGTTCACGTGAAAGTTAGCTTGAGTTCCATTTAATTTCTGAGGACAAAGGAATTCTCAGGTTGGAACATTATAGAAGATTTATGATAAAAATATCCTAAAGATTGATTCTATACTTCGTTTGACATGCTTCTCCAGACTGTAACGGAACTTTTTTACTTTTCGTCTGCTCGTGCGTCATGAATTTGGATTACTGGACTAAACGGCTCGAACAAAAGGAGGTATTTGGACATAATTTATGGACTTTATCGAACAAATCAAACATTTATTGTGGAACTGGGATTCCTGGGAGTGCATTCTGATGAAGATCATCAAAGGTAAGTGAATATTTATAATGTTATTTCTGACTTTTGTTGACTCCACAACATGGTGAATATCTGTATGGCTTGATTTGTTGTCTGAGCGCTGTACTCAGATTATTGCATGGTGTGCTTTTTCGGTAAAGGTCTTTTGAAATCTGACACGGTGGTTGCATTAAGGAGAAGTGTATCTATAATTCCATGCATAATAGTTGTATCTTTTATCAATGTTTATTATGATTATTTCTGTAAATTAATGTGGCTCTCTGCAAAATCACCGGATGTTTTGGAACTACTAAACATAACGCTCCAATGTAAAACTCTGATTTTTGCATATTAACTTTATCGAACAAAACATACATGTATTGCGTAACATGAAGTCCTATGAGTGTCATCTGACCATCAAAGGTTACTGATTCATTTTATCTTTAATTCTGCTTTTTGTGACTCCACTCTTTGGCTGGAAAATGGCTGCGTTTTTCTGTGACTAGGTGCAGACCAAACATAATCGTTTGGTGTGCTTTCGTCGTAAAGCCTTTTTGAAATCGGACATTGTGGTGGGATTAACAACAAGTTTATCTTTAAAATGGTGTAAAATACTTCTATGTTTGAGGAATTTTAATTTTGAGATTTCTGTTGTTTTGAATTTGGCGCCCTGCACTTTCACTGGCCGTTAGCGGGATTCAAGCCATAAGAAGAGATTCTCCAGTACTTTTGTCTACTTTTTAGCCAGGAGTTCTGAAAGTGGCGCTTACGAGACAAAAAGTGGTCCCGAAAAGAGTGTGCATTTTGTTATCTGTCACTCAAATGACGAGGGGCTGACTCACGTGGGGGAAAATGTAGGGAAAATGTCGCAGCACAAAGAAACAGTCACTTTCAAACTAGGGATTTCGTAGCTTCTTGAGGTAAAAACAGTAATTCTGGTCATAGATTATAAGTGTATGAGCTACACATTGACACACCCAGGTCAAAGCGGGAGGTTTGTCTTTAATATTTCAAAGATGTATTCAAATAAAATAATAAGTGTGTGTGTGTTTTCTTTATGTCCCATAGGAACCAGAGAGTCTGGAAAAGACCAGATTGGTGGCGGTGAGGGACAACAACGTAGAGCTGGTCGAGGAGATCCTCAGAGAGCTGAGTCCATTCACACACCAAAACAACACTGCAGCAGAGCTCACGCGCATCCTCATCGACCCCCACTTTCAGGTACACACAGACGCACACAAGTGTGCACACGCATACCCATACCCATTAAGCCATACACTCATGTGGACATCAATGCACACATACACCTACACGGACGTGCAGAGTAGACACATCCTTCATCACATAATACACTATTTAGTCCTAAGGAAGTATTGCCTCGGTCTGCTGTCAATCTAATGTTCTTTCTCTGCCGACTGGTTCCCAGTCTCTGCTGGAGACCCATGACTCAGTGGCGTCCCAGGTGTGTGACACCCCTCCACCCAGCCCCTGTGCCTACATGGAGCCCCCCGTCAGCAGCCAGCCCGTGCCCCCAGATACCGTCCGGATGGTGGGCATCCGCAAAGTAGCTGGTGAACACCTGGTTAGTACCACCTTGCTCGTTGTCGATCACCTATCTGTTATAGATAGCATGGCACCCAGAGTTGAGGTGTTTTAGTCAACTTTTACTCCTTTGGCTGAATCCCAAACAGGCTAGTGGTTTTAACCATAGTGTAAAATCGTGGTGTATTCTCATTCATGTCCTTTTTTCAGGAGAGGGAATTCCCATTATTTTTTCCATTTTTAGATATTTTATTGAACATATTGGACATTGTAGAAGGACAATGATGAGAGGACAGAGTTTGTGCCAAAGTAGCAACGTCCCCATTGGTTTATATGTTTTGAACCTGTTCAGGGCGTGACTTTCCGTGTGGAGGCGGGGGAGCTGGTGATTGCCAGGATCCTCCATGGAGGGATGATCGACCAGCAGGGTCTCCTCCACGCGGGTGACATCATCAAGGAGGTGAATGGGAAGGAGGTGGGTGAGGACCCGAGGGTGCTGCAGGAGATGGTGCTCAAGATCCTCCCCAGCTATCAGGAGGGCCACGCGCCAGGACAGGTACGAGCAATAAAGTACCAAGGCCCCAGACAAAGTACCAGTTAATAACAAACGATAACACTTTATGGGGGGGGTAGTCCCATCTGTAGATGCTCAACAGACAATCAGTAACATTTCAACTAACTATCTACTAACCCTAAAGTAAACCCTTGTCCTAACCCTAACTTAACCCTTACCTTAACCTTAAGCCTTACCCTAACCTTAAGCCTTACCCTAACCCTTATTCTAAACCTAACCCTAACCATAGGCAAGGAGTTGCTTATCAACAGATCGTTTTTTGATTGTAGAGAATCTACAGATGGACAATCCAGACTATCAAAATGATGTGTGACCTAACAAACTGCAAGTGGACAGGTAAGGGTTAACATACACAACACTTACTGTAACAGCATGCTACCAGCCCAACAGACAGGTTTAACAAGAGCCCCGTGCCTCCAGACAGACGAGCCATAAGCCCCACAGACAGGTCCCCACTATTGTACCCAAATGCCCTGCGGAAGGTAAATGCACTAATCTGCCCCTGCCAATGAACTTCAATCTACTACACAGTTTGCACACCATTTACTGGCTCTAAGAATATATTATTTGAGGGGTGGATTATGACAGTGTCACATTGTCTGCTAGTGTTCACCCCCTCTGGTTGTCATGGATACCACCAGGCAGAGGGGGCTGAGTAATCCCTTTATGTCATTTTGGGGGATTTCTTCCCTTTTATCTTCTCTGGCTCTGTGGCTGGTGGGCTGTGGGGGGAGTTAGTCTGAAAGTACAAACAAGTCGTCAGCAGAAGGGTGTTATGGCTGCTGAGGAAGAGTTGATGTTTTGCACTAGGCCTAATGTAGTTCATGGGAGGATTGTAGAAAGTGCTTTGTTTTCATGCATTCTTGTGGATAATGGCCTGCTGTGATCTGCTGGAATACTGTATACGGCTTTATACTCTGAATGCACATATGGAGGGCTCTAGAGCAAAAATGACACTTCGATAAACATTAGATTTATTTCACCATTATTTAACCCGGCTAGTTGTGAACAAGTTCTCATTTATAACTGCGACCTGGCCAAGATAAAGCAAAGCAGTGCGACACAGACAACAACACAGAGTTACACATGGATTAAACAAACATACAGTCAATAACACAATAGGAAAGGTCTATACAGTGTGTGCAAATGAGGTAGGATAACGGAGGTAAGGCAATGCATAGGTCATAGTGGCGAAATAATTACAATATAGCACTTAAACACTGGAGTGATAGATGTGCAGATGTATTTAAGTTTAAATGTAGACTTTGCAAGTTGGAAATGTGCACGACTCAAGCTTCTCCTTTTGAATTTGGCACGAAATGTTCAACACTATCCAACAGTAACAGACTCGTAACCATCTGGATGTGTCGGCTTCCTGTTCCCCACAGGTGTTTGTGAAGTGTCACTATGACTATGACCCGGCCAATGACAACCTGATCCCGTGTAAAGAGGCGGGGCTTAAGTTCTACACCGGTGACATCCTGCAGATCGTCAATCAGGATGACCTCAACTGGTGGCAGGTGGGTGCATAGGGATTATTTTGCCATGTACTGTATGTAAACACACATTGTTTTGTGTATTGCTTCTGCTGTCAATACTATCACCTCTATATTTGGCTACTTGCTCCTATCGGTAAACGGTGTGCGTGCTGGTGGGTCTAAGTATTGATGAGAGGTTCATCCTGTGGGTCTGTCAGGCTCGTCGTTGCGTGGAGGGAGGCAGTGCTGGGCTGATCCCCAGTCAGCTGCTGGAGGAGAAGAGAAAAGCCTTTGTCAAGAGAGACGTGGAGCTAGCCCCCCCAGGTAGGACCAGTGCATATGTAACCTTATAGCAGACATCTTAAATCAGTTTTATTTCATTTGTTTCATTTGTCTGCCATGCACAATATGCAGAAGGCTATGTATTGGGGCGGGAGGTAGCCTAGTTGTTAGAGCGTTGGGCAAGTAACCGAAAGGTTGCTGGATCACATCCCCGAGCTGACAGGGTAAAAATATGTCGTTCTGCACCTGAACAAGGCAGTTAACCCACTGTTCCCCGGTAGGCCGTCATTGTAAATAAGAGTTTGTTCTTAATTGCCTAGTTAAATAAAAGTGAATTAAAACAATTATTGGATAACTGCACAAACATGTTGGGTACAACCAAAGCGTGTCTAGAATGCATAAAAGGAGATAACCATCACTCAATGGTCAAATGGAATTTTACTGTGGTCATGACTCATAGCTGGTGGTGTGGCAGTCATACAGTCACCCATACAGTCTGTCTGTCTGTCTGTCTGTCTGTCTGTCTGTCTAACTCATCACTAATGAACAGACAGCATTTAATATGAGCCACATCGTCAGATCCTAGATGTGTATCTTATTATGTAGCTTATGTAGAGAGGAATGATGGGTGAGGTACAGAATACAGAGACCCGAGTGGGTCCGGATCCAGAATTGTAAATAATGTCACGGGTCTGGGTTGGATCTGATATGATATGATTGTCAGGGGTCTTTGGGTATGTTTAATTTGAACGGACTTGTCTGAAAGGACCCGTACATACCCGAAAGGTGACTGCTGTAGTAGAGAGAGACAGCTCAATCACTGCAGCCTCAATTAGCCTTCCTATCTATCTATCTAGCTTAACTAGCTTCTCCCGGTTTGATGCAGTCAAGACTGGTACTACGTAATTGTATTGGATGATAAATAACCTAGCAATGGCAGCTATTAGTTTGCTATAGCACAAGTCGGCTTTGTTAGTTAATATCTCTCGTCTCTCCCTCCCTCCACCCTGTGTCACTCGCTCACGTTAACACACTCCCTCCCACACCTGCTAGAGCGACACCTCTCCCTCCTCTCCCTCTTTGAGTGATCAGCTCCGGGTTAATAAAGTAGATTCAAAACTTCACTTTTCTGCTGCTTCCCTTACTCGGATCGAGTCAGCAACCAGGTCTATACTGAATGGGTCTAGTTGTCCTCGGGTCCGTTCAGAACGGGTCTCTTTAACTTCTTGTGACTCTCAAACCCGGGTCCGGGAGCGTAATCATCGACTGACACTAATTAGCATAAAGCAACGGATATAAATCTTCCTAGAAAATCTTCCAATTCATGAAAATCACAAGTGAAATATTTTGGAACACAGCTTAGCCTTTTGTTAATCACCCTGTCATCTCAGATTTTCAAAATATGCTTTACAGCCAAAGCTAGACAAGCATTTGTGTAAGTTTATCATAGACTAGCATAGCATTATGCCTTGCTAGCAGCAGGCAACCTTGCCACCAAAATCAGAAAAGCAATCAAATTAAATTGTTTACCTTTGATGAACTTCGGTTTTCACTCACGAGACTCCCAGGTAGATAGCCAAAGTTCATTTTTCCCAAAATATTATTTTTGTAGGCGAAATAGCTCCGTTTGTTCTTCACGTTTGGCTGAGAAATCGCCCGGAAATTGCAGTCACGAAAACGGCGAAAAATATTCCAAATTAGCTCCATAATATCGACAGAAACATGGCAAACGTTGTTTAGAATCAATGCTCAAGGTGTTTTTCTAATATCTATTCGATAATATATCCGTCGGGACAATTTGTTTTTCAGTAGGACCGATTGGAGTAATGGCTACCTCTGTATTTTACATGAGAATCTCTCTCGGAGCCACCATGTGACCACTTACGCAATGTTCAACATAAATGCGTAAAACTACGTCACAATGCTGTAGACACCTTGGGGAATACGTAGAAAGTGTAAGCTCGTTATTGGCACATTCACAGCTCAAAAGGGACTCATTGGAACGCAGCGCTTTCAAAACCTGGGGCATTTCCGGATTGGATTTTTCTCAGGCTTCCGCCTGCAACATCAGTTCTGTTATACTCACAGACAATATCTTTACAGTTTTGGAAATGTTAGAGTGTTTTCTATCCGACGCTGTCAATTACATGCATATTCTAGCATCTTGTCCTGACAAAATATCCGGGAACATTTTTTTTTCCAAAAATGAAAATACTGCCCCCTAGTAACAAATATTTATGCATATTGGGTCCGGGTGGGAAAGCCCCAGGTCCATTTCGGAATGTTTCCATCTTTTTGTACCCATGATCTCTACTTGGCATTGTTATATACTGCCCCCTAGTGTAAAAATCAAATGGATGATCAATAAGAAAACCATGTGAATACCTGTGGATACATGTGGATAGATGGAGTTTGTATGGGAAAATGTTTGTGTGGGATTATGTTTGTATGGGATCATCGTTGTTTACATGTCTGTTATTGTGACAGGAAACCTTTGTACTGGAGTGGCGGGAAAGAACAAGAAGAAAAATATGATGTATCTAACCACTAAGAATGCAGGTGGGAATTTTATGAATACTGAACATTTTCTGTAAGTTACATTGAAAGGTTGACACATAAATAAAGCTATCAATTTGTCACTGTATTTCTCTGTCTTTATCTGTCATTGTTTTTATTCTCTCTCTCTCTCTCTCTCTCTCTCTCTCTCTCTCTCTCTCTGTATCTCTCTGTCTCTGTATCTGTCTCTCTCTCTCTGTATCTGTCTCTCTCTCTCTCTCCTCTCTCTCTCTCTCTCTCTCTCTGTATCTCTCTCTCTCTGTATCTGTCTCTCTCCCTCTCTCTCTCTCTCTCTCTCTCTCTCTCTCTCTCTCTCTCTCTCTCTCTCTCTCTTTCTCTGTCTCTCTCTCTCTGTCTCTCTGTCTCTCTGTCTCTCTCTGTCTCTCTGTCTCTCACTCTCTGTCTCTGTCTCTCTCTCTCTCTCTCTCTCTCTCTATTTCTCTATCTCTTAGAGTTTGACAGGCATGAGTTACTGATCTATGAGGATGTTGCCAAGGTGCCTCCGTTCCGCATGAAGACGTTGGTTCTGATTGGTGCTTTGGGAGTGGGCTGACGCAGCCTGAAGAACAAACTGCTGCTGTCTGACCCACAGCACTACGGCACCACCATCCCCCGTGAGTGTTGCTAACGCTAACTATCCAACTAACTAATTAACAACAACAAAAATGCTAACACGCTAAAGCTAGCCGTTGATGTAGAGTTCTGACAATCCAAGAATGTCCTTTGGATTTTTGGATTGAATCCATTGTGTTAGGACACCTTCATACAGTAACTAGTGATTGTTGAAATAGTTTTCAGCAAGTCGCTCTGGATAAGATTGTCTGCTAAAGAACTCAAATGTAGATGATATTCTTGCCTCCTCCAGACACCTCCGGAAAGCCAAAGTTAGGGGAGCGGGAAGGCCAGATGTATGCGTTCACCTCGCGGAGCAAGACGGAGGCAGACATCAAGAACGGTCGCTACCTGGAGCATGGCGAGTATGACGGCAATCTCTACGGCACCAAGATGGACTCCATCCATGAGGTGGTGGAGGCCGGTCGCATCTGTGTACTGGACGCCAATCCTCAGGTAGGAGCAATTGGCCACATTGTGTCTCACACACCCCAATCTGGAGCCCTATGTGGGTGAATTCAGGGTCCTAACAGTTAGAGACATTGGTTCCTCTTACAGACATTGTTTTCCTTGCACTACTTCCAGGCCTTGAAGGTACTGTGGACGTCTGAGTTCCTGCCTTACGTGGTGTTCACCGAGGCCCCTGATTTTGAGGTCCTCAAGGCCATGAACCAGTCGGCCATCGAGACTGGAGTCGTCACCAAGCAGCTGACGGTAAGCACTAGGGTGAAGCCAAACAGAGGATAATGACTGAATGGATAATGACTGACAGCTACTGACTATGTCTTTCATTCAGGAAGACCAACATGCCTCACTTTGTTTAGCCATTATACACTGAGTATACAAAACATTAAGGACACCTGCTCTTTCCATGACATAGTCTGACCAGGTGAAAGCTATGATCCCCTATTGACGTCACCTGTTAAATCCACATCAATCAGTGTAGATGAAGGGGCGGAGACACAGTTAAAGAAGGATTTTTAAGCCTTGGAACAATTGAGACATAGATTGTGTATGTGTGCCATTCAGAGGGTGAATGGGAAAGACAACACATTTAAGTGCCTTTGAACGGGGTATGGTAGTAGGTGCCAGGCACATTGGTTTGTGTCAAGAACTGCAATGCTGCTGGGTCTTTCACGCTGTCTCCCGTGTGTATCAAGAATGGCCCACCACCTAAAGGACATCCATCCAAATTCACACAACTGATTTTTTTTTTGGTCAAAAATGAGTGAGCCACATTTAATAGATCTACAGATGGTTCTTTATACTGTACATCTGTGACGTTAGATTTTTGAAAAAGTACAAGTGGAAAAAAAAGTCAACACTAAAAAGTTCGAACTGCATGAACCCATTTGAACTTGGAGCTATCCAATCACAAGCCTGAACAAATGCAGACGGACGAATCAGGACGTGTCTTTGCCGACAACACTGTCAGAAATGTCAGAAGTAAACAATGTCACATCGTTTTTCAGTGACGACAGTCACTCGTCTGATGATCACAATACATTTCTTGATGTACTTGAGGATGTATTCTGACTTTATCTGGGTACAATAGTGTTATTCTATCATTTATATATTCAAATAGCAACAGTGCACATGACTAGTTCAGGTAGAACTATGCTTTGCACCGATAGAACGTTATAGACCCAAGGCCACAACTTGCTGTAAAGCTGAAACGCCCAAACGTTGCTCAATAGCTACACGTCTTACATGTCTATTGGCGCCTCATAAACATAACTAATTAGCTTGTGTGGGGCCTCTTCCCTTCCTGTTACTCTAAGTTCTATCAACCTCCATCTTTGTTCTCTGTAGGACTCAGAGCTAAAGAGAACAGTGGACGAGAGCCCCCGCATCCAGACGGCCTACGGACACTACTTTGACCTCACCATCGTCAACGGCAACCTGGACGAGAGCTACAGGAACCTGAAGGCAGCTCTGGAGAAGGTCTCTGCTACCCAGCAGTGGGTCCCAGTCACCTGGGTCTTCTAGTGAGAGACAGAAGGACAAGAGGCTGGTGTTGAACACATTGTTCTCTCATTCGTCAACACAAGACATCCGATGATACTGTCTGACTCATCATCACAGTGACCTCTGGACCTCTGACCTTTGGACCCCATACATAAGACTGAACTGACAGCATTCTTTTTGCTGTGTACATATTGCTTTTGGAAATTTGTCGACAAAACGACAAGGATTTTCTTGTTTGGACATTATGTGATTCTGGTGTGTGTGTGTGTGTGTGTGTGTGTGTGTGTGTGTGTGTGTGTGTGTGTGTGTGTGTGTGTGTGTGTGTGTGTGTGTGTGTGTGTGTGTGTGTGTGTGTGTGTGTGTGTGTGTGTGTGTGTGTGTGTGTGTGCGTGCATTCGTGTGGTTGCAGAGTGTCTTAACCATAATCATGTTCGCTACATTGATTCTTTAGGTCAGCAGTAGTTTGTCTATGTTTACATGAATCATTAAATGGACATTCAGAATACACACACACACACACACACACACACACACACACACACACACACACACACACACACACACACACACACACACACACACACACACACATTTTACATTTACATTTAAGTCATTTAGCAGACGCTCTTATCCAGAGCGACTTACAAATTGGGCACACACACACACACACACACACACACACACACACACACACACACACACACACACACACACACACACACACACACACACACACACACACACACACACACACACACACACACACACTCAAAGAGAGCCAGCTGTGTTATTCCCCAAATTCTATTTTTATTACCAAATTCTATTTTTTGTACGGGGAGTTCAAGTTGAAACCCTTTTTGACACCTACTGTTGAGTATTTCTTTTTTCTATAATTTCAAAAACGCAAGACGCTGAGGTGTGAACATAAAACATTTTAAAAAATGTGAAGATAGCATGTAGATACACAGAGAGATGTAAATGACAGACTGTAAGTACCACCTTTATTTATGTGACCACACGGGCACTTTTTCCATTTGTTTTTGATGTGTCAAAAGCCTTCTTTCTATTTAATTTTTTTTTTTAAAGACTATTTCCACCCAGGTCTGCTGTACAGTACAGTACACACCAATTTGACAAATAAACGTCTCCAGAGTTTTACACAATGGGTTGCTTGATGTTGGTTACAAAGAAGGCCTTCTGGAGTCATTCATCAGGCCTTCTGGGTAACCAACAGCAAGGAACCCATCAAGTAAAACTCTGGAGCCGTTTTACTTGTTCAACTGGGCAGACCTTTTTATTACACTTTCGCAACAGAGGACCTTGTGATGCAGTAGTACAGGATGCGTGGTCTTTTAGGTCAGTTGAAATTGATGCACCCCAGGCTTTGGGAAATTTGGTGATAATTAGTTTGGGAAAGAGAAAGCTAAAGGCACTAGACACGAAACAGAAGAAAACAGAAAACAGAGGAAGTACTACTTCTCCAATAGGATACGCTTGTTTTTGTTTTCTGTTGCGAAACATTTAGCTATAATGTGCCCTAATATAAATATGACCCTGGAAACTCCAGAGGAATGACACACAACAATGACAAGTTTGTGTACTCCCGATGAGTGTAAGGTCATAGAGGTTCTTACTTTTAGTATGGTTTCTACATTCCATAACGCTCACATGTATCCATGGCATTTTCAAACACCAAGAATATGAGTTTGGAGATTTCAATTAGATGAATTCATGATTGAACAATTTCAAGATGCTTCTGTATTTGACTGTGTATCAGTCACAGTTTCTAGAAGTACTGTAAATGACAGACTGTGAATGTAGATAGACAATAGACTAGAGGCAAACGCTAACTACAGTAACAGTGTATTGTTTAAAGGAAAATGAACTATGCATTTGATGATGCGCACAATTAAATGCTTAAAATCAATGAGACCAAAATTGGCGTCTGATTCTGTGGAAGGATCTGTTTTTTTATTTAACCTTTATTTAACTAGGCACGTCAGTTAATATCAAATTATTATTTACAATGACGGTCTAGGAACAGAACTGCCTTTTTCAGCGGCAGAACAACAGATGTTTGTTTTAAGCTTGTCACGTCGGGGGATTCCATCTAGCAACCTTTCGGTTACTGGCCCAACGTTCTAGCCACCCCATAGCATCCCAGTAAAGCTACATTTATTAGGGGGTTTAAGAAACAGCAGAAGCTCTCCCACTTTTTAGGCCCACGTGCAAGGGTTTTCCAAGGTTAAGAACACATGTGGTAGCCCAAGCACATGATAACGTACTATTGGTAGGCCTATCAGGAGGATATGCATTCCATGCCATAATGACCTCATCTGACTCCATTTTCCACTGTCACTGAAAAGAATGAATTGTTCCAACTGATATTCAATGAAACTAGCATCAAATATTAGATTATCAATGCCTCGTCAGATAATATCGATAGAAACAGTTCCCCTTGTGTTTCTAAGAGCCCTGCCCATTGTCACTCCTCATCCCCAAAGGCCAAAGCACAAATGGTGGGTGATTTAGATGATTTAATCATCTGTGTTATATATATCATTCTCTTCTTTCTTTCCATCCCTCAGTTCCCCAACTGCTTCAACCCTTCAGTCTCTTCCGCAACAGACAGGGAATCTCTTTGCCTTTTTGTAGGTCAAAGGTGGCCAGGTGTCTTTAGGATATTTTCCAGCTCAGGATATTCAGCCATCTACCAACCAACAAGCACAATACTAAAAACAGTTCCAACAAGCGTAGGTGTTTCCTTCAGGACGTGACAGATAACCGTGCTTCCCTGTGCCTCTAACCTCCTGCCGAACTGTCCAGGATGTGGCCAGTGCTGTTTGGTGTGTTCACTGCTTTGGTGGTGGCCTGGGTGACCGTCTACATTCGAAATTATTCCAAGAGAAAGAGGGTCTTTTCCCAGGAGTGCCTGCGACCACCGGGGCCATTGGTGACCGACAAGAAGCAGAGAGATGAGGTGCTGAAGAAAGGTGAGTTGTCAATGGTACAGGACTCAATGTTGTTGATGATGGTAGGTTTGCCTAAGTAAGATGGGGGAATTAGTTAGCTGTGTTTTTGAACTGCTGTTGAAAATGACGCCGTGCTATGAATAGAAGAGACAGGATTATATCCATCTCTGGATTGGGTTACTGCATACATATAATGTCAAATGTGATCTGTTACTGTTGTGTTGATGTCTGACAAAGCCATGTCTAATATAATGTAGGCTTCAACATTATGTGCTTAAACAATGAATGGTTATTTGACAGCAATACCCTAACTTGACAAGGGTTACAAATATGACCTAAGCATTTGAATGAAATATTAAAAGGTGGTCCTTCTGTAGCTCAGTTGGTAGAGCATGGCGCTTGTAACGCCAGGGTAGTGGGTTCGATCCCCGGGACCACCCATACGTAGAATGTATGCACACATGACTGTAAGTCGCTTTGGATAAAAGCGTCTGCTAAATGGCATATATTATTATTATTAAAACAACGGGTGTGAGGCATGTGCATGGTGTGACAAACGTAGCAGCTCTTGGAAATATTACATTTGAGTTCACCATTCCTTAAAACCCTTTTTTTTTTGTGTGAGTGGATGACGAAAAAGGGAAAAGTTGCATCCACGTTGCCTGCCACTTCCGCCGGTCTTCCCAATTAGATGGTCGATTCCCCGGTGATTGTCTGTCTAAATCACATTGATGTTATTCTGCGTGATTGTTTTTTTCAGAATCGACTTCAACGCCAACATGTGAAAATGAACCGAGCAGAAAGTACACACAAACACACTTCACTTTTACGAATAGGATATCCTCTTTTCTGCCTATATCTATGATGATATTAACTCACCCCTCCCCCTATCACCATTTCCAGGTTTCAGAGTGGACCGTGTCCCGGAGAACCTTGACGCTATAGTGATTGGCAGCGGTATCGGGGGGCTGACAGCAGCAGCGGTTCTAGCCAAAGCAGGGAAGAGGGTTGTGGTTCTAGAGCAGCATGACCAGGCTGGAGGGTGCACTCACAGCTTTGAGAACCAGGGCTTTGAGTTTGACGTAGGTAAGAGCCACTGTGACAGAACCGCCCATGGACCACACTCAAGGCGGCCTTAAAGTGCATGTAACTCGAGTTGTTCGGGCTACATTTACATTACATTTAAGTCATTTAGCAGACGCTCTTATCCAGAGCGACTTACAAATTGGTGCATTCACCTTATGACATCCAGTGGAACAGCCACTTTACAATAGTGCATCTAAATCTTTTAAGGGGAGGGGGGGGTGAGAAGGATTACTTTATCCTATCCTAGGTATTCCTTAAAGAGGTGGGGTTTCAGGTGTCTCCGGAAGGTGGTGATTGACTCCGCTGTCCTGGCGTCGTGAGGGAGTTTGTTCCACCATTGGGGGGCCAGAGCAGCGAACAGTTAGTAAGGGCTAGTAAGGTTATTCGTGTTTGTTAATCTCAGTGAAAAAGCAGAACTTGTTTCATTGAGAATTTACAAAGCGAAATCTAGTCTCTGGTGAGAGTGGTGACAGACGGCCAGAGGCCAGAGCTCCACGCAAGAGTTGGTTCAGGGATGCAGAGATTAAGCAAAATGAAATGGCGAGTGGTGTTTGATGAACTCAATCTAGGCACAGTCATAAGGGAGGATCATTGGGCAGGATAAGCTTCTAATACATGCACAAATGATCCAGCAAATATTCTCTCACCACCTCTACCCCCTCCCTCTGTCAGGGATCCACTACCTGGGCCAGCTCCATGAGAACAGCATGTTTCGTGTGGCCCTGGACCAGATCAGTGAGGGCCAGATCCAGTTCAACAGGTTGGAGCAGCACTTTGACACACTGATCCTAGGTCAGGGTGAAGACCGCAGGGACTACCACATCCTCTCTGGGAAGACAGAGATGGCTGAGAGCCTGAAGAGGCAGTTTCCTGATGATGTGGAGGCCTTGAATGAATATTTCAAGTATATGAAGGTACTGTGTGTGTGTGTGTGTGTGTGTGTGTGTGTGTGTGTGTGTGTGTGTGTGTGTGTGTGTGTGTGTGTGTGTGTGTGTGTGTGTGTGTGTGTGTGTGTGTGTGTGTGTGTGTGTTCATGACCTCTCTCATGTCACCCCCATGCTGCAGAAGGCAGCTCGTCGTATCAATCTCCTGGCCGGCCTCAAGATGATGCCCATGTGGCTGGTACACTTCCTGGCTCGGACTGGCCTATTAGAGCGCATCTCCTCAGTGTTCCGCATGGCCATCACCAAACACACAGAGAAGATGGCCACTCTGACCAAGAACAAAGACCTTCACGCTCTCTCCGCATACCTCTTCTATGGTCAGTCCCTATACACATCCACTCCCAGGGTGAATTCCAATACTTTTTCAATGGACAACTATTTTCCGAACTGAACTGACACACTTGCTAGTTTACAACATAGTCCTAGAACACACAATTGAGTGTTCTTCTGTCCTTCTTGGATGTAGAGCATGTGGTTACATTTCTCTCTCTCTGCATGTTCTGTAATGTAGTGGTTTGGGGGTCCCTGGGGGAAAAAGGTTGGCAACCCCTGCTCTAATGTTAAATGTAACTGTTTCCCCTGCTGGTAGGTGTTCCCCCTAAGGAATCCAGTTTCCTAATGAATACTCTACTGCTGCAGCACTATAAGAGGGGAGCCTACTACCCCATTGGAGGGGCCAGTGAGATCGCCTTCCACATAATCCCAGTCATCCGGAAGGCAGGTGGCGCTGTGCTGGTCAGAGCCCCTGTACAGAGGGTCCTTCTGAATGAGGAGGGCTCAGCGTATGGTCAGTATCTAGTTCCGAGGGGGAAAGCACTAAATCAATGACATTGTACTATTAGATATGCTTACTGTTGACCATCTTCCATGGGAATCTTTGGCGTTACATTAGACTCATTGCAAAGTGAGTTGTTGGTTTATGTCCACTGACCTCTGGTCGACCTCTGGTTGTCAGGTGTGACGGTGAGGAAAGGTCAGGAGGAGGTGAAGGTGTTGGCTCCAGTGGTCATCTCCAACGCTGGCATCTTCAACACCTTTGAGAAGTTCCTGCCCCCAGAGATACAGGCCAAGCCGGGTGAGTAGGGGCGGTCATGAATTGTACTGAACTCTAGCCATGCTGAACATTTAACTGAAACAGGTTGAAACATGAGGAAACGTGACGAGTAGACAGTGTTGGACTGATTTGGACTAATCACATGTGTTCTATGTTCCCAGACATCCAGGCCCTGCTGGGGAGGATGCAGCATGGAATGGGCAACTTCCTGGTGTTTGTGGGTCTGGACGGCACGAAGGAGGAGCTGGGCATCACCTCTATGAACTACTGGATGTACAAAGAAAACGACCTGGACACACTGTTAGTACAGTAGCGGGTCTCTTGAATTGTATTCTCTTTGATTCTGTCACTCGCACGTTCATTTGGTCTTTGTTCGTTCTGTAGCGAAATATAGTACGACATTTTTGTTCGGTTGTGTTCTATTTAATTCAGGGATGGGCAACTCCAGTCATTGGGGGGCCTGATTGGTGTCACACTTTTGCCCCAGCCAGGCCCAGCTAAAACGCCTGACTCCAGCAATCAGCTAATCACGATCTTCAGTGTTGAATGCAACTCGTTTCATGAGCTGTGTTTGCTAGGGATGGGGGAAAGGTGTGACACCCGTAGCCGTGGGAAGCAGGGGTGCTGAGGGTGCTGCAGCATCCCCTGACAAATCAGAATTAAATAATATAATATACAGATAAATGAAATCAAAATGTTTCCACGCCAAATGAGTGCACTAGGCCTTAATTACTTACTCCTGTATGTGCAGAGAAAATGAAATGAAATGAACTGCACTTTGTGAAATCCCTTGCACTTTGAGGGCCTAACCACAGTATTACATGCCTTCACTTTTAAATCACATGTAGACTTATTTAAGCGTACGTGTAATGTTTTGATTGTAGGATGGAGCGCTACAGCTCTCTGAGCCGAGAGGAGGTGGTGGGGAACATCCCCATGATGTTCATTCATTCCCCCTCTGCCAAAGACCCCACTTCCAGTACCCGCCGTCCAGGTAGCAGCCTCAACAACACACACCTGCACCAATAATAAATCAATACAATTTCATTTGTCACATGCTTCGTAAAAACAACAGCTGTAGACCAACAGTGAAATCCTTCCTATATAGAATATAACGCTGTATTTGAATTCATAGAGCACCCATCACACCAACAGAAACACCGAAAAGACAGAGTAAAGTATAATATATCAAATAAAAAATTTGAGATGAGCAGTGATGATCCGTACTTCAATGCTGCTGAAGGTCGATTTTCACACCAAGAAAAAAAGCAGATAGTTTCACACATTAATTATGAGAAAGAGTTTTTATAGCTCAAATGATTGTCTTCTAAGACTCTCTCTCCACCTCCCAACAGGGAAGACCTGTATGACTCTGTTGACCATGGCCAAGTTTGAGTGGTTTGAGGACTGGAAAGATACCAAGATAAACAAGAGAGGGCCCGATTACGAAGACCTGAAGATGAGCATGGCCAAGGAGCTCCTAGACTGGGCACTGGTTGTCTTGCCTCAGCTCAGGGATAAGGTACTTTGAAAATATAGAGTAATTTGAGCAAAATACACGATCATATTCAATGATGTATACAGTAGAGTAGAGTTTCTTTGACAATCCAAAGAGGCATTATAATTTGTTATCACACCCGTTGTGCTTGGAATCAAGTCTTCTTTGAGGCAATAATGTCATCCAATTGTAATGTCTCATACCTGCTGGCTGTCTCTGTACCTACCAGCACAAGGTGTTGAAAATACGTATTTTTGGTTGAAAGATGATGAAAAACCGAGTTTGCTCACTGGATACCTTGTGTCTCGCTATAGGTGGTGTATATGGAGGCTTCCACTCCCCTGACCAACATGCACTACTTGGGCGCCCCGCGTGGAGAGATGTATGGGGCTGAACACAACCTGGACCGCTTCAGCCCGGAGACGGTGGCCAGAACCCGGCCCCCCACCCCCGTCAAGGGACTCTACCTCACCGGTGAGAAAGAAATTAGTCACTGTGGTAGTATTTGAGTTGTTTTTGAGTACATTGGTCACAAAGGCACAAGGTGATGCTTGACTGTGGCAGTTCTATGAGTTACTCAGCAGTGTAACATGCAAGAACTGAAAGCCATTTTAAGGTGCTACCATAGATAATAATGTTTCTGATCTATTCTAGATGGTTCTACACATTGTTCAAACCTACTGTCAGTAGTTTTCATATCAGCAAACCCTTTGTTTGTCTTGTTCTGAACCCCAGGCCAGGACGTGTTCTGTAACGGGATGGCCGGTGCTCTGCATGGAGGAATCCTGTGTGCCTCGACAGTTCTGGACCGTATTCTCTACATGGACCTCCTAGCGCTGAAGAAACAGCTCAAAAAGCAGACTCGTGAAAAGGCTCGTAACAAGGCCTGAGAAACTATTTGGACACAGCACTGACCACAGTCAAAATCATTACATAAACCAATACCGTGTAGGCTACTGCATACAGTATGTCACATTCCTTCACCCTGTCTATCACCCTGTCTATGACCCTGTCTATCACCCTATCTATGACCCTGTCTATCACCCTGTCCATGACCCTGTCTATCACCCTATCTATGACCCTGTCTATCACCCTATCAATGACCCTGTCTATCACCCTATCTATGACCCTGTCCTATCACCCTATCTATGACCCTGTCCTATCACCCTATCTATGACCCTGTCCTATCACCCTGTCTATCACCCTGTCTATCACCCTGTCTATCAGTTTCATGTAATAGTACCATGTTGTCTTATATTGAATGAAAATACGGTGTCTTTCTTTCTTACCTGTTATGGTTACACATTGCCATCTCTTTAGCTTTGTTTAATGATGTTCGGAAAAAAAGAGACATCACTGGATTCCTCACAGTCGTAAATGATTGCTACTCTTTAGTCAGATCGCAGGCAGAAACATGGGTGTGTTTTATGTTTAGTTTCCATTGAAGTGCTTCTGTGGGATAGACAAACTCATTACTCATTAACTCATCACCCCCCTCTCCACTGCGGGTAGGTTCAGCCAGATTATGTTCAATACTTGTACAATCCATTGTAACCAAGTAATGCTGTTACTGGAGTACCTATCACTGTTACACTGTGCTTACACTGCTGTACGTTTTGCACCTAGTACTGTAGACAGACACCAGGTAGGTTTCAGCTTGTCCTGTTCTATCGACTCAAATAGCAGATAGGAGAAAATAAGTCACTCTCACTGCACCTCACGTCTCAGTACAAACACTATGCTGGGAACTGGACATTGAACTCCCATGCCATTAAAATCACTTAAACATTCACGATAAGTGTTACTGTGCCTTCGGAAAGTATTCAGACCCCTTGACTTTTTCCACATTTTTCGAAATGTTTCCAAATGTATTAAAAAATATATTTTTAAACAGAAATACCTTATTTACATAACTATTCAGACCTTTTGCTATGAGATTCATGATGAGTGAGTAACTTTGCACTGACACCTGTCCTGAAGACAAGTGTTAGTTCCCCAAGTTAATGCCTAGGCTTCAGCTCATCGGGCTAACACAGTCCACAAGCACACTAGAGACCCAGGTTTCAATCCCAGTCTGTCATATTTGCAAAATGCTAGTATTGTTCATGTACATAAAGCAAAACAGTGTTGGGTTAGTAGCATTGAGGCATCTCAGTAACAACTGCTCAACCTCTGGCCTAATCTTAGATCATGAATGACAGAGATGGACCATATATGTTTTGATCATAGTTTACAATCATAGGCAAGGGGACATTAAGTCAAGGGGTTACTATTTTACTGTCACTTAGTACACTACACACCATCAGCCAAAGACTTGTTCATATTCATGTCAGGATATATAATTGGGCAACTGGAGTAAGAGGAAATAACGTGTTTATGTCCGAGAGGAATGCCAAAAACTGTCATGTCCATCACATAGTACATAGTTGGTCTGTTCAATATCTTACCAGTGTTTTACAGAACAGCTTCCTGGGTAGGGCTGTTATGTAACCTATCTGGCCAAAGAGCACGGACGATGTGTTACAGCATCAGACATGACCAATATAGGACAGATTGAATCTTTGGTAACGAAAACAGACTTTATTTACCATATTACACAGCAAGTTCCATGGCACCTTGAAAAAGTAACACCTTGAAAAATAAAATTTGAAAGATGTATTAATATTTACACACTGGTATGTACAGATTGGTAGCTATAGCTACTACGCAACCCCATTCAATCTCTTGTCCCCAACTTCTGCTTTACAGTTACACACTTTCATAGATGTCCAAACACTTGCTTTTCCTTATTGGTCTCCAAACTTTCCACCTCACGTCCCCATTGAACAATCCCAAGGACCAAGTCTCTGTGGTATACATGTACATATCCAGCTTCAGAATCCCCACTCCACATACAGTATGTGCCATATTCTGTGTCATTTATCCCTTAGTATGTGGCTTCAGGCCTCCCCCTCGCAGGCTTCCTAAGCTGGTACGGTCCTATGGTTGGGAGTGGGGTTCACGAGACGCCGAGTAAGGTTGCAGGGGGGAAACAGGCACGTTGGAGACCTCCGAGTAGGCTGGAGGAAGCTCTGGGTGGATAAAGTCTGGCTTCATCTCCACCTAGACAAAATGAGATTGGATGAATAGACGCATTGAGATTAAAAAACACTTACAATACAGTACAGTGTTTTACCCAAAAAAGTGTGAATAAAAATGTATTGTAAAGTTGTAAACACTATTGAACAGTACAATTTGTACCTCGTGTTTAGGATGGACTAATACCTCATTGTAGGCCGGAGGTGGGCTGGAGAACTCTGAGGTGCTGTAGCGAGGAGGCCTGTGGAGGTCTTCGCTGTCATAAGATACTGCGGGGAAGGGAATGACGTAGATGGAGGGCCTGTCTCGTCTCTCCTCCCGGTTCAGTTGCTCCTGGCGGGCCCGGTGGAAGGCCTTACAAAAGGCTGTGCAGCAGATGATGGTGATGCCAAATGTGATCATCGGGATGAAGATTCTAAGGGAAGATAAATGTAATTGGTTTGTGAAATTGCTCATTGCTGTAGGAGCACCTGACCAGACACAGGCAAAGTCCATTTCAGTAAGGGTTTGTGTGTGTGTGTGTGTGTGTGTGTGTGTGTGTGTGTGTGTGTGTGTGTGTGTGTGTGTGTGTGTGTGTGTGTGTGTGTGTGTGTGTGTGTGTGTGTGTGTGTGTGTGTGTGTGTGTGTGTGTGTGTGTGTGTGTGCGTGTGTGTCCTAGACTGATATGAATGTGGACTGGAATGGGACTCTTACTCTAAAAAGTAAAAAGACTCTTGTATCGGCATCTTGTGAAGTTAACACCCGCACACCTCAGTAGAAACCTGCAAGAACAAACACAACACCATAGTTTGACATCCCTTTTCGTCCTCCCGATCGAATAATCAACGGTGTTCGTCCGTAGACACCGGGGCGGTAGTCAAATTGTGTCTGGGAGGGAGGTGATGTGGTCTTTGAATAGCCTCTCGAAGCACTTCATGGTGACGGAGGTGAGGGCTAAGGGGTCGATAGTCATTCAGTTCAGTTCATTTCTCATTCTTGGGCACGGGGATGATAGTGGACGTCTTGAAACAGGCATAGCCTCGGAAAGTAGTGCTGAGGGTGCTGAGGGTGCTGAGGGTGCTGTAGCACCCCCTGAAAAACCAGAATAAAAAATATATATATACAGTTTGGACACACCTACTCATTCAAGGGTTTTTCTTTATTTTGACTATTTTCTACATTGTAGAATACTAGTGAGGACATCAAAACTATGAAATAACACATGGAATCATGTAGTAACCCCCAAAAAGGTGTTAAAAGAAATGTGCGGGGGTACAGTGTTGTCGTGCCCTCTTCACGACTGCCTTGGTGTCTTTGGACCATGATAGCTTGTTGGTGATGTGGACACCAGGGAACTTGAAACTCTGGACACACGTAAAACTTCATCTGAGTGAAGTGACCTCACTTGTGAAATCGTGTTTTTCCACAACGGTCATAAACATGACTCAGGAAACAGTACCTTTGCAACACTCAGAACCAAATGTCAGCTACCAGAGACTAGTTGCACTTTAAAAAAAGAGCGTTGCAGCCGAAAATGTAATGTAAAACTTCTGTCACCCTCAATTTGAATTGGTCAGTATCAAGCTACAGGTAGTATCGGCATTCTACTGTAAAGCTGTGGTGTGTTTATATAAATAGGTTGTTTATGGCCGTCTGTGGCTTGATCGAGAGGCACTCACAGGTGATAGTATATCATGTTAATAAGTCCACAGGTGGATAAAATCACAAGTGGATAAAAAAAAACACAAGTGGAAGTGGAGTGAAAGAACAAGTTTCCAAAGAATAGCATAACTAACCGCACAGTCAGTGTGTACAACACAAAGAAGTCAACACCAAGAAGAACCTATTCAATTCAGTCTGTCCGAGTAGATATGTGTCCCACATTCATGCCAACAACGTTCTGTTGACCTATAGTCATATTATACTATGTGTAAACATATAAATCCAAAATGAACTTTATCTTACCTTAAAGCCAGCAGGCCGCTTTCAGTGAACCTGGGAATTCAACGGAAATCAATAAGGACCTGAACCTATGGGTACTGTGTGTGTGTGTGTGTGTGTGTGTGTGTGAATATAGAAGACCTGAGTGTATGTGTATTGTAATGTCTGCGTGTCTTATCTGGCAACGGGTGTGCTATTGAACTGAGGGTTAAGGTGACAGGTTTATAGCAATCCGTTTCTGTTTAAAGGCACAAAGTTACTGTATCATGTTGTCTTAGCATTAGAATAAGACCTATCGGGGCACGTTTTAGACAACAAAATGACATGGACTTAGTTTGTTACTCCTCTTAACGCTCTTCATGGCACACGCAGTAGTAGTCTTTTGTTCTATAGTTGGTTTCTAGATTAAGCATGAGAACTTGAGGAAGTTTGATTTGGAAAAGCTACGCATTTATTGACAGACATGTAAATGAAACATTGGTTCAACCTCAAAGGATACGCTAAACATCAAAAATGAAACTAACTGACCACATTAACAAGTTTAAAATCACTTTTACATTCCTCAATCTCATATGACCTCACTGCCAGTAAAAT
Source organism: Oncorhynchus keta (assembly GCF_023373465.1). NCBI lineage: Eukaryota > Metazoa > Chordata > Actinopteri > Salmoniformes > Salmonidae > Oncorhynchus > Oncorhynchus keta. The sequence goes on along the minus strand of NC_068452.1, from coordinate 17,003,376 downwards.
ATTTTCACCTCGTAACAGAATTCATACACATATTTTCTCAGAGAATTTTCTCTATAATCCATATATTATTTCATCTGAGTTTGAATATTAGAAAAATATATTAGTGCAAGTCTAATTAAGTGACCAATATCATCCAGCAGAGCCAAAAACTGCAGCAGCAAACAGTGGCTGGTCACATTGACAAAAAAACGGAAGCAACTTTACCACATCATTATACAGCGTTTAGGGCTTGTCCTACTGAGCACAACAGTATATATACTGGTACTACAGTACTTCTAAAACAATACTGTACGGGACATAGAGCTATTGTATAACTTGCAAAGCATTTCGCAAGTATTCACTACCTTCATGGTTAATAAGCAAGCTGACTTTTTATATTTGATCTAGTCTCGGTTGAAAGATAGCAGGTATTATGTCGTCCTACCTCGTGACCCTCTTGGTAATATATAACTACATATAGTGGCTATATTTCAGAGTCCTGTCTTCATTCCAAGTGGAAATATTGCCTTATTTTCCGTTCATATTACTATGACCAGTAGGGGTCAGTAGAGGTATTTCTACAGTTGACCACGTCCCCATCAAGAAACAACTCAACAACCACTAGCCCGAAACTCTATACCTGACAGGCAATATGATTGAAATTCCACCTGGCCTATCAAAGGGACAGATAAAGCTACAATAGTTATTTCTTATACCAATGATGTGAGTATGTATGTTTACATCCGTTCAATTCTTACTGATCAACATAAAGTGCCTAGGTAGACCTAGGGTTTAGGGTTAGGGGTTGTTTGTGGACAGAGCCGACTTTCCCTCTTCATATTAACCTCTTGAACCTCTGGGGGCAGTATTAAACAAGATATTTTGTCACGAAAAGTTGCTCGACTATTCATATAATTGACAGCTTTGGAAAGAAAACACTCTGACGTTTCAAGAACTGCAAAGATATTGTCTGTGAGTGCCACAGAACTAATGCTACAGGCGAAACCAAGATGAAATTTCATACAGGAAGTGAGACAGATTTTGGAGGTGCTGTGTTCCAATGTCTCCTTATATGGCTGTGAATGCGCAAGGAATGAGCCTACACTTTCTGTCGTTTCCCCAAGGTGTTTGCAGCATTGTGACGTATTTGTAGGCATATCATTGGAAAATTGACCATAAGAGACTACATTTACCAGGTGTCCGCTCGGTGTCCTCCGTCGAAACTATTGCGTAATCTCCAGGTGCGTGCATTTTTCCATTTTGAACAGAGGAGAAACCAAACTGCAACGAGTGATTTATCATCGAATAGATATGTGAAAAACACCTTGAGGAATGATTCTAAACAACGTTTGCCATGTTTCTATCGATATTATGGAGTTAATTTGGAAAAAAATTGCGTTGTAATGACTGAATTTTCGGGGTTTTTTCTTAGCCAAACGTGATGAACAAAACGGAGCGATTTCTCCTACACAAATAATATTTTTGGAAAAACTGAACATTTGCTATCTAACTGAGAGTCTCCTCATTGAAAACATCCGAAGTTCTTCAAAGGTAAATGATTTTATTTGAATGCTTTTCTTGTTTTTGTGAAAATGTTGCCTGCTGAATGCTCGGCTTAATGCTATGCTAGTTATCAAAACTCTTTCACAAATGCTTGTGTAGCTATGGTTGAAAAGCATTTTATGAAAATCTGAGATGACAGTGTTGTTAACAAAAGGCTAAGCTTGTGAGCCAATATATTTATTTAATTTCATTTGCGATTTTCATGAATAGTTAACGTTGCGTTATGGTAATGAGCTTGAGGCTATAATTACGCTCCCGGATACGGGATTGCTCGTCGCAACAGGTTAAAAGGTAGACTAAGCGAAATGACATTGCCACGAGCAGCACCGCAGATATTGCGATAAGCCGAGATGCACGACTCCGCTCTCACACGGTCACACACAGTATGTGCGCACGTGCACGGGTGCGCTTCACGCTTTTACAACATGTTAGCCACAAGACCAAAACAGAGGACAAGTTGAGCCTCGGGCTTCAAAACTCTTAGTTGTAGCGGAAATTGACCCACTGTGCTGTTTACTTTCTGCATATACGTCATATCGCTGAGTCTACCTTTAAGCGGCCTAATATCTTAGTTGGTGAAGGAATCTACGTAGTTCCCAGGGAAGAATCCCTCTACTCCGTTGAGCGTTCCCTCACACCAGCCATCTTCATTCCTCTTGATCAGGTAGATGACTTCTCCCTCCTGGAACATCAGGTCGCCAGGCTTCCCTGAGTTGTAGCTGTACAGCGCCACCACTGAAAGGGAAAGTGAATTGCAATGAGACAACCAAGACACCACAGAAACACAGGCCAAATTTGAATGGTATTACTTGGTCAGACATTGAATAAGTACTGTAGAAGTATAGATGCAATTTGGGCCATGGCAGCATTTAGTAATTTATCCATTGGTGAATGTGCATGGAGAACTATCATACCTTTCTCTAAAAAGTCTGTAGGGCCAGTCGTGTCATAATCAGCAGGGGGAGGTAGGGGTGGCATGACGTCATCAAAGCCACCCACACTGTCGGTAAAAGGTGGAGGAGGCGGGGCTGGGATCACCAGATCTACAGGATTGGGGAAAAAGGCATATAAACCCAAACTGATAGGCTGCACCACTTCCCATACAAGTAATTATTGTTCCAAAGTGTAGCAAAACTACAGTGTATAACTTGTTCCCGAGGACTGTTTCAATCCATTTACAGTACCTAGCTTCTTTGAAACTATTTTCTCCACATAATGTGTTATCTGTTACATTGAAAAGCCAAAACAAAGACATTACCAACCCAGTGTCTGGCGCACTTCTAGAGGACAGGATCTGTCCATGGCTTTACCTTCCAACACAGTAGACTCAACAGCAATAGCAGCAGCAGCAGCAGTGATGCAGTAATTTGGACAGAAGTCCCCCGACCCCCCAGAAGCCTGGAGGGTGTTTTGAGGTCTCACACAGTCACCACTTACCCAGGTGATCAAGGCGGGCGGGCAGGCTGGACAGGGGGCTCAGCGACACGGAAGGGGCGAGAGGGGGAGGGTATGAAGGGGGAGGAGGGATCATGACTGAGCGGTGAGGTCACAGAGGGAGAGGTAGGAATGGGTGACGGAGAAAGGTAACATCAGATCAACCAAAATGGGTCTTCAGAGGGGACTCCACATTTGTTGAAATCTATTTACTGGTTGAACCTTTATATAACCAGGCAAAGTCAGTTAAGAACAAATAGTTAGTTACAATGACGGCGCAAATGCTAACGCTGGCACTAAGCTAACACTATTGCTTAAGCAAGGCTTGAACTTTCATCATGCATCATAAACCTAAACAACGGTGGTGTAATATTAAACCAGTTTTGCATTAGCCATGTTCAGCTCCTCACGAACTAATGATTGGTATAGTAATACTAAGTCATGAGGCCATATTGGACTACAGCCAGGGGGTAGAACCTGGGATGGGGGGTTGCCAAAGTGGCCTTACGTGATTGGATGGTTGGCAGGAAGAGCGAGCGAGTGTAGAGCGAGCGAGAGCTAGGGCCCGTGCGGACCCTGAGGGACATGGAGCGCGAGCTGGGGGGGTGACGACGTACACGAGGCCGCCTGGGCTGCAGAGCTGAGCCGGAGAGAGACAGGTCAAAGGTCAAAGGTCAAAAGTCAAGAAGAAGCAGACAGACACACACAGAGAGAGAGAAAGTCTAATAACAGAGATAAGGACAGGAAAACACCAAAGATCAGCATCAGCGAGCATGCTCTGCATAGACAGACAGACAGACAGACAAACAGACAAACCCCAGACAGACAGCTAAACTAAACAAACAGATAAGCAACATTTCAACAAATCAGATCCTTTACGGCATTAGAAATGGATGCGAGGTCTCATTCAAGAGTCCTTTCAAAACCACTTGTTGAAAGACCATTAAAAGTACAGTGTGACACATTCCGCTCCTTTCACCTTCATCCACTTCATCACTCGGTGGAGGGGGCGGGTCAGGGAGCTCCAGGCCCTCACTGGCTGGTGGCGGGAGAGGCTCGTCAGATGGCGGTGGCATTGGGGGCGGGAAGCCGTTCTCTTCAGCCACTAAGAAAAGAGAATATTCATTGAAGAATATCTGCTTCAGTTGATATTCAGCGTTTCATACCGTGTGAAATCAGTAACACAATCATGCAACTAAGGGGAAGAAAAAAAAGGATCTATTTCTTAGCATCACAGTGCAGGCACAAGTATCACAGTTCCTGGTTTCCTGCCTGTAGATGTGTCAGCATGAGCATGTCTCTGGGTGTCTGTCTGCACACAACGTGTTCTCATTTCCTCTCCTACACTGTGCTGTGCGGTGTGCTAAAGCTGTCTCACAGTGTGGGAAACACAAAAAACAAGCAATATTTCCTGCCAGGATGTTTGATATTGAGTGTGATATTCAGTTTAAGACATGTTAATGTACTTTAGTTACTCATACAGTACGTTTACAGTCAATTACTAACAGTATGTACACTAGTTACAAATAGTTTGTAGAAATGTATGAAAATTGATAATAAAATGTGATACAGACACTTACCAGTCTCCAGTGGGGGTGGGGCAGGGGGAGGGGGGATGCAGGCTAGGCTGGTATGGGCAGGTTCAGGGGTGCTGGTTGTGGTGGTGGGGGGCAGAGGAGGGACATCCAGAGAGGAGGCAGGAGGCGCCATGGGAGGAAGAGGAAGAGGGGCCGCAGCTGTCATGGCGGCGTCACCATCCTCCATCAGAGACAGGGGCGGTGGTGGGGGCGGGGCCTCCTCCAGCAGGGTGGTGATGATGTCAGAGTCGGGTGACGCGGGCCAGCCGGGGACCAGGGGGGGAGGCACGGCCTTGCCGAAGCTGGACCTGTTACAGGAGGGGAGGGCAACGTCAAAGTGAGCTAGAGGTATATTTCCATGTCTGGTTGGAGATATTCTACAGTAAGTGTCAAAGCTTACATGTGTACAGTAAAACTGTGTTTCCAGTAAGTGTTTTTTACCCAATGGAGCGATCATTGAGAGAGGTGAGGGACGCCCCTCGAGACAGAGAGGGGGCTATGGGACACTGGACAGGCTCTGGGGGTGCTCTGGAAGTGCTCCTGCTGAAAACACACACACAGCCCTAAGCGTCACATAGCATTATCACAAATGCTGACACTTGGACATCACACAGACCAGCTCTATCAACTCATAAATAGTGAGAAACATGCAGAAAGCTTCAAATCGCACTCGCGCACAATGACAGTTAGACGTTGTTCTCTTCTCTCGCGAAACAGTTTAAATATGGTACTTGGTGCAAATGACACCCGCACATTTGATTTCTATACTTCCTGGTTTGTTCTTGGCATAATCACAATATGAAAGCTCTGTAATCGCTCTCTCCTGTCCACAGTAAATCTCCCTCTGGCTGAATGTCATTCAACCCCCGACTGAATGAACACAACAAACATGACTGGACAGGAGGTGTGGTTAGCCATGAATACATTCCCCAATCCTACCCACAAGCTCACAGAAATTATTTTAAACATTTATTTTGCTGATGTTTCTGGTCTCGAATTAAAGTTGAACAAGGGGTTTTCGTGGACCACTGAGCACAGAGGATGTGCGGAAACTAGGCTTCCTGTCCGAAGGTCTTTTACAGGAAGTGAAACGGTTACAGTTAGACTGGTAGTGTGAGAGCAGAGCAATCAGCTGGAGTCAGCTGTGTCAGCATCATACCTGATTGTGCCGCCATGTTTGCGTTTTGATGACCCTGCTTTCCCCATCAGCTTACCAGAATCCTGTGGGGATGCAGTGAGACAGAGCGATAGATAGAGAGAGAGAAAGAGAGAGACAGAGAGAGAGAGACAAAGGGAGAGCAGAGTGAAAAGGAAGAGGTCGTTTATGTGTGTGTGTATGTGTGTGTGTGTGTTGTGGATGAGCGAATTGTGTTGGAGCATCAATGAAGCGGCTGAGCCTTGGCAGCACTAATTAGTGTGTCTAGCCATTTTCCCACGGTGCACAGTGGCTGGCTGGCTGCTTGTTCTGTGTGTGTGTGTGTGTGTGTGTGTGCGTGCGCTAATCGAGGTCAGCCTTACGCAACAAGCTGCTCCTCTCTAACTGGATGTGGTGTAGACGAGAGGCAGGGTGGTAAAACAAAAATCATGGCTGCATCTTAAACGGCTTGTCTTGAGAGCTAAGGAAACCTACGGAGCCTTTGGACTCCAACCATAGTAACCTGGTGACACAACCCAGGTTTTAAAAAGCCGTTTCCCCAAAGAGAAATGACATTTCCACATCAGTAATTTCCAGCATTACTATTGAATATTGATTGCAACATAGAGTAGTGTACAGTTCTGTAGCTGTATAGTAAGACACGTGCAGGGAAAGTATTTGCGCCTTTGGCCTTTTTAATGTCATGGGAATGTTAGGTAAAACATGTGAGTAATTGCACTTGAACTTGAACAATCAGTCTCACCTTCATGCCATGTCCCAGTGTGTCCAGGTCAGAGTAGGCGATGGGACTACGGGTGTACTTGGGTTTGGGCTCCTTGCCTGTTGCCGGGGGGATTATTTTGTGACTGCGGGGAACCCTCTTGGCTGTGGTGAAAGCCCCGATCTCTCTCCGGGCCACCTTCTCTCTGTGCATGTCCACTGTCTGCAAGACAAGAGGCAGAGGATGTTGCCGTCAGGGTATGAATCAATAACACTTTTTTTTAACTACAGATAAACATGTGCTATTCTTAATTCCTTCCCTCTGGTAAATCGTACATTTTTCCAAAATACAAAATAAACCACACAGGATGGAATAGCGTGGTACCCTTTCTCTGGCAACATCATTGTCTCAATATAGCTCATAAACGAAAGTGGTAATATTCTCAAACCCTCTTTCAAGTGAGCCCTATCATTTAGTATACAGTTGTTAGGGACCCTTCACGGGTGCCAGCAGACAATGGAGGACATCAATCAGAGGTTTGCAGGAAGGAACGCTCAGAACAGAGAACATTGGGGTCTTTCATTCCATCCCAGCCCCAATGATGCTCTGTGTTGAAGGTCAAATTTCACCCTGTAGCCCCTCAACCCACTCACCCCTCCACCCCCAACCCCCTCCTCAGGTGACCTGGTTCTGTATGATAATGCTGGGCACGGAGCATGCAGGAATGCCTGGGGTCTGTGCCAGCTTTTGGGGACAGTGAGCTACAGAGAGGGGGAGGGGGGGTGCAGCAGGGAACAGTGGGGCTACAGAGAGGTGGATGGGGGGGGCAGCGGGGGACAGTTGTGCTGGTGTAAGAGAGTAAGCTGGGGGGCACGTGGTGTACTGGGGATGGAGAATTCAGCTATTCTGCATGGAAGAAGGCCAGGGTCCCCAAAGAGTCCCTGGAAACCAGCCCAGATCAGCAGAGAGGCAGACCCTGCAGCTTTCATATGCTGAGCACCAGGTGTAAGGAGATGAGGGGGAGGAAGGAAGGGATAGTGGAGTGGAGGGAGGAGTAGAAGGGTAGTGGATAAGGAGGGGTAGAGGAAAAGGAGGAAGAGAGGGAGGGGGAAAGGAATAAAGAAAATTGGCACAGTGGGTACCATTGACACTCATAGAACCCTGCTGATCTAGGTGCAACAACGCATCAACCCGGACGGAGGGTGACTCATGAAATCAAATGTCCTTTTTTTGTGCCCCTTCAGTCCAGTCACTAACACTGATGGGCCTCCTCGTTCTAAAGCCTGGGTTCAAGCAAGCAAATCTTCCTTTTTAGCAAAGTTAACTGTACATTTATGCTAACCAGTGAAGGCGCCTGAGAAGAGGAAGGGGAGGACCATCCTCCTCAGTGAATTTAATAAAAATAAAAATAGTGAAACACCAAAAAAGTTATCATTTTTCAATAAATGAAACTATGCTATATATATTCATGTCACCAAATAATTTATTAAAACACACTGTTTTGCAATGAAGGTCTATGGTAGCCTCAACAACACTCTGTAGGGTGGCACCATGGTGTAGTCAGAGGACAGCTGGCTTCCGTCCTGCTCTGGGTACATTGACTTCAATACAAAACCTAGGAGGCTCGTGGTTCTCACCCCCTTCCATAGACTTACACAGTAATTATGACAACTTCCGGAGGACGTCCTCCAACCTATCAGAGCTCTTGCAGCATGAACTGACATGTTGTCCACCCAATCAAAGGATCACAGAATTAATCTAGAGCTAGCTATATTGAATTGTTTTTTCTTTTCACTTTCACTTACTTAGCTAGCAAATGCAGCTTGCTAGTTTAGCCTACCCAAACAACTGGCTCAAACAGATTGGGATGCTATGTTAGTTAGCTGGCTATGGCTATCCAACACAAGAACTCTTCCAAGTTAAGATAAGCTTTTGGTTTTATAAATGTTTTGCAACCGGGGCTTGCCAGTGTAAGTGCTAAACTGCTTGCTGCTGACTGTAGTGCAAGATTGTAGTGGGTTTACTAACGTGTTAGTTCTAGTACAGTGGGGCAAAAAAGTATTTAGTCAGCCACCAATTGTGCAAGTTCTCCCACTTAAAAAGATGAGAGAGGCCTGTAATTTTCATCATAGGTACACTTCAACTATAACAGACAAAATGAGAAAAAAAATCCAGCAAATCACATTTATTTATTTGCAAATTATGGTGGAAAACAAGTATTTGGTCACCTACAAACAAGCAAGATTTCTGGCTCTCACAGACCTGTAACTTCTTCTTTAAGAGGCTCCTCTGTCCTCCACTCATTACCTGTATTAATGGCACCTGTTTGAACTTATTATCAGTATAAAAGTATAAAAGACACAACCTGTCCACAACCTCAAACAGTCACACTCCAAACTCCACTATGGCCAAGACCAAAGAGCTGTCAAAGGACACCAGAAACAAAATTGTAGACCTGCACCAGGCTGGGAAGACTGAATCTGCAATAGGTAAGCAGCTTGGTTTGAAGAAATCAACTGTGGGAGCAATTATTAGGAAATGGAAGACATACAAGACCACTGATAATCTCCCTCGATCTGGGGTACCATGCAAGATCTCACCCCGTGGGGTCAAAATGATCATAAGAATGGTGAGCAAAAATCCCAGAACCACACAGGGTGACCTAGTGAATGACCTGCAGAGAGCTGGGAACCAAAGTAACAAAGCCTACCATCAGTAACACACTACGCCGCCAAGGACTCAAATCCTGCAGTGCCAGACGTGTCCCCCTGCTTAAGCGAGTACATGTTCAGGCCCGTCTGAAGTTTGCTAGAGAGCATTTGGATGATCCAGAAGATGATTAGGAGAATGTCATATGGTCAGATGAAACCAAAATATAACTTTTTGGTAAAAACTCAACTCGTCGTGTTTGGAGGACAAAGAATGCTGAGTTGCATCCAAAGAACACTATACCTACTGTGAAGCATGGGGGTGGAAACATCATGCTTTGGGGCTGTTTTTCTGCAAAGGGACTAGGACGACTGATCCGTGTAAAGGAAAGAATGAATGGGGCCATGTATCGTGAGATTTTGAGTGAAAACCTCCTTCCATCAGCAAGGGCATTGAAGATGAAACGTGGCTGGGTCTTTCAGCATGACAATGATCCCAAACACACCACCCGGGCAACGAAGGAGTGGCTTCGTAAGAAGCATTTCAAGGTCCTGGAGTGGTCTAGCCAGTCTCCAGATCTCAAACCCATAGAAATTATTTGGAGGGAGTTGAAAGTCCGTGTTGCCCAGCAACAGCTCCAAAACATCACTGATCTAGAGGAGATCTGCATGGAGGAATGGGCCAAAATACCAGCAACAGTGTGTGAAAACATTGTGAAGACTTACGGAAAACGTTTGACCTCTAAACTTTTGTTATTGACCAAATACTTATTTTCCACCATAATTTGCAAATAAATTCATAAAATATCCTACAATGTGATTTTCTGGATTTTTTTTCTCATTTTGTCTGTCATAGTTGAAGTGTACCTATGATGAAAATTACAGGGCTCTCTCATCTTTTTAAGTAGGAGAACTTGCACAATTGGTGGCTGACTAAATACTTTTTTGCCCCACTGTAGCTATGTTGACTATGAAAATTTGGTGACGATGATCTAGGCCGTGTTTAGCGGTTAGCAGTTATGAAAAGAAGGTTTGGCTTCTGATGACATTCTGCACTGAAGTCCACATGTAAAGGGGAAATGTGAGAGGAGGAGATTACGTAGATACGAGAAGGACTATACAAAGAGAAAAGTGATCATGCTGTTTGTGAGTGGCTGCTATGAAAGTAAACGGTGTTTGCGTGTAATCAGGGGTGTAGAAATTCCGCCAATTTCTGTTGAAAAACTTTCCGTAAACGGAAGAAAACGGAACTAAACGGGTATAAAGATCCCTGAATTTGTCCTATATAAACTCTTGTTTGCAACTGTTGGACTAATGAACTGTTGGACTAGATGCAGGCAAGGGTGTGCAAGGCGGTGTTGAATGTATTAATGTCTGTCACCTTGACTATTCAAATTTCTCTCGACCTGTGCACCGACGTTGTAAACTCTCATTCATAGGCTAAGTTGTAGCAACCTCATGATGCGTATAGGGAAATTTGAGTATCGTGTAGTAGCCTAAACCTATCGATGTTACATTGAGCTGGGTGAATGGAATATGAATGATAGTCATCCAATATCCTGTAATAGAAATTAGTCCATGCTCATAAAAAAAAGTGTCCTCCCTTACCTTAAACGGCACCAACCACCACTGCTGCTAACATCCACATGCTTGTGTTCTCTTCCTGAAACTGAATCGGGGCCTAACCCACAAGTGTGTATTGAGACATGCTAGTGATAAAAAAAAGTGTGGAGATGATGTACCTGTCCGATGAGGTTGACAGAAGACTCCATGTGTCTGAGCTGGGAGTTCTGTGCGTCTAGCAGCTTGAGGACGTTGGAGGCCAGGGTGCTGATCTGGTAGGCCACACTGGCCAGAGACTGGGTGGTAAAGTTCTTAGTCTCCTCCAGGGCCTTGACCGCATCCGCACCTGCCTAATGGGAGGGAGAGAGAGAAAGAAAGAGAGAGGGAGAGAAAGAGAGAGACAGAGAGCGAGACACAGGGAGACAGTCGTGAAAAAATGATGCTCACGTCACAAATATCAAACAATTGTACACACTCACTTTACACTTTACATATACTTTACACGCTCACTTTACATATACTGTACACGCTCACTTTACACATACTGTACACGCTCACTTTACATATACTGTACACGCTCACTTTACACATACTGTACACGCTCACTTTACACATACTGTACACGCTCACTTTACACATACTGTACACGCTCACTTTACACATACTGTATACGCTCACTTTACACATACTGTACACGCTCACTTTACATATACTGTACACGCTCACTTTACACATACTGTACACGCTCACTTTACATATACTGTACACGCTCACTTTACATATACTGTACACACTCACTTTACATATACTGTACACGCTCACTTCACACATACTGTACACGCTCACTTTACACATACTGTACACGCTCACTTTACATATACTGTACACGCTCACTTTACATATACTGTACACACTCACTTTACATATACTGTACACGCTCACTTTACATATACTGTACACGCTCACTTTACACATACTGTACACACTCACTTTACATATACTGTACACGCTCACTTTACATATACTGTACACGCTCACTTTACACATACTGTACACACTCACTTTACATATACTGTACACGCTCACTTCACATACTGTACACGCTCACTTTACACATACTGTACACGCTCACTTTACACATACTGTACACGCTCACTTTACACATACTGTACACGCTCACTTCACATATACTGTACACGCTCACTTCACATACTGTACACGCTCACTTTACACATACTGTACACGCTCACTTTACACATACTGTACACGCTCACTTTACATATACTGTACACGCTCACTTTACACTTCACATATACTGTACATGCTAACTTTACATATACTGTACACACAGATGCACAGAGACTTCCTGTGTTACTTGCTGTGCTCAGATGAACACCATTTCTCTCTCAGACTCGAATGCCCGACAGAGACACGCGTCACACGCAGGCACAACCAATTAGGATGCACTCAATTGTGTTTCTCTTCAAAAATGAAACTCTCTTTACACTGAAATATTTGAAGGAGATGGGTGTTCACCAGAAGTGCACTTCTTCCTGCTCATCTCGACAATGCCCAATCTAGCAGCATCACTCTCCCAGGGTGCACACTGGATTAGAATACAAGCACCGAAATGCTTTCAAGATGAGTATGAATACTTCCGACTACGTAAACTCATCTGTTCCTCTTTCTTTGACAGGAATGTTTCTTAATGTATACTGAACAAAAATATAAATGCTGCATGCAACAATTTGATTTTTTTTTACTGAGTTACAGTTCATATAAGGAAATCAGTCAATTGAAATAAATGAATTAGGCCCTAATCTATGGATTTCACATGACTGGGAATACAGATATGCTTCTGTTGGTCACAGATACCTGTGAAAACCAGTCAGTATCTGGTGTGATCACCATTTTCCTCATGCAGTGCGACACATCTTCGCATAGAGTTAATCAGGCTGTTGATTGTGGCCTGTGGAATGTTGTTCAACTCCTCTTCAATGGCTGTGTGAAGTTGCTGGATATTGGCGGGAACTGGAACATGCTGTCATGGACGTCAATCCAGAGCATCCCAAACATGCTCAATGGGTGACATGTCTGGTGAGTATGCAGGCCATGGAAGAACTGGGACATTTTCAGCTTCCAGGAATTGTGTACAGATCCTTGCGACATGGGGCCAAGTATTATCATGCTGAAACATGAGGAGATGAATGACACGACAATGGGCCTCAGGTTCTCGTCACGGTATCTCTGTGCATTCAAATTGCCATTGATGAAATGCAATTGTGTTTTTTGTCCGTAGCTCATGCCTGCCCATACCATAACCCACTGCCACCATGGGGCACTCTGTTCACAAAGTTGACATCAGCAAACCACTCACTTACACGACGCCATACACGTGGTCTGCGGTTGTGAGGCCAGTTGGACATAGCACCAAATTCTCTAAAATGACATCGGAGATTCCTTTTCATTAACATTAAATTATCTGGCAACAGCTCTGGTGGAGATTCCTGCAGTCAGCATGCCAATTGCACGCTCCCTCAAAACTTGAGACATCTCTGGCATTGTCTTGTGTGAAAAAACAGCACATTTTAGAGTGGCATTTTATTGTCCCCAGCACAAGGTGCACATGTGTAAGCTGTTTAATCAGATCCTTGATATGCCACACATGTCCGGTGGATGGATTATTTTGACAAATGAGAAATGCTCAAGTGCCAAAATATCCCTCCATCCACCCTCTGTGACTTCTAGGAAGATTTTATCCCACTAACACCCCACAAAATACTGCCAAGTTTAAAACATTATTGTAAAGCCCTAGTTATTACTTTGCTTTGACAAAGTTATTTCTGAATATTATTTTATTAACGTGATTAGTGATTAATTTAAGTTAGTGTTTTCTGGTGAAAAACTGAGCGTGTCGAGCATAACACCTCAACCCTGTTACCATTAGATAGACAGGCTAGAAATGTTTTAACAATTGAAGGTTTGTTGTGGATCTTGCATTCAATTGTCCCTCCATGTTGCACACAACAACATTCCATTCCCTTTGTCACAGGGGGATTCATGGCAGATTTAACTAGGAATTAGCAGTTGGAGGGTCGTTCAAGTGGATATTTCCCAGATGTGGTAAATTCCCATTTCCCACTTGGTTACGAACGCACCATAACACTGCTAGAAATCCACTGTAGAGCCATATAGTTGTCACGGTTGTCGTAAGAACTGGACCAAGGCGCAGCGCACGTAGAGTTCCACATCTTTATTATCAAGTAAAACTTAAGCAACATTTTTTTATAAAGATAAACAAACAACTAAATGTGACTAGGGTGATGCACAAACACAAAATAAAATCCCACAAACACAGGTGGGAAAAATATCTACTTAAATATGATCCCCAGTTAAGAGGCAACGATTACCAGCCCGCCTCTAATTGGGAACCAAACCAAAACACCAACATAGAAATGTTAAACTAGAACACCCCCTCGTCACACCCTGACCTACTACACCATAGAGAAACATGGGCTGTCTATGGTCAGGGCGTGACAATAGTAGTATAGTAATAGTATAGTATAGTATAGTATAGTAATAGTATAATAGTATAGTATAGTATAGTATAGTATAGTAATAGCATATAGTAGTATAGTAATAGCATAAACACTTTTGGAAGCACAAGACACAGACCTACACTTTGACATACTGTGGACCGTTGTACAGTTTTCATTTAAAATCGGGCACTTTATTTTATTTTCATTATTTAACTACGCTGAAGAGAGGCACTTGTTTTACCACTTGAGATAGGAAAACATTTTTCATGAAGTTCAACATGTGCTGTTAATCACAGAATGTTAAAATTTGGTGAAATCAAACATTGTTTTTGACTCACCATCACAATTTCAATTATATCACTGCAACAGTTTTGGCTTGGTGGCCCCAAAAAATGATCTCCATTGATCAATACATTTACATTTACATTTAAGTCATTTAGCAGACGCTCTTATCCAGAGCGACTTACGTAAAGAGTCATTTAAGAAGCCGAATTAGGAACCACTTTGGCCACGCTGTAGCCTATACTCTTAGAATTAGTGGTGATTCGAGGAACCCCATGGATTTGCAAGGAACCTTTCCTAGTAAATGGTTCATATTTGCACCTTCGGTTATTTGAGGGGTTCTTGGAGGAACCTTGAATGGTTCAATGTAGCAACACATTTGTGGTGGAACAATATACAATGTATTTATTATTAAAAAAGGTTGAACCCCTCACATCACAAAAAGATTCCGGTTTGAACATTTACACAGGGGTTCCTCGAAGTCCCTTCTCAGAGGGGTTCCTCAAGGAACCTTTTTTAACTGGAAAGGTTCCGCCGGTGTGGCGACCCAAAAGGTTCTTGCAGGCACCTTTATTTCTAAGAGTGTACACGCTTCGGGAAAAAAAAGGTGTTATCTCGAACCTAAAAAGGTTATTCGCAGAACCATTTGAAGAACCATTTTGGTTCAAGGTTCCTCAAAGAACCCCTCCGCATCGGGTTCTACATGGTTTTACCTGGAAACAAAAGGGGTTCTTCAAAGGGTTTTGCTATGGGGACAGTTGGCACTATGCATTGGTGCAGGTAGCGTTGTCCTGGCATCCGCCAAACCCAGATTCGTATGTCGGACTGCCAGATGGTGAAGTGTGAGTCATCATTCCAAAGAACACGTTTCCACTGCTCAAGAGTCCAATAGTGGCGAGCTTTACACCACTCCAGCTGACGCTTGGCATTGCGCATGGTGATCTTAGGTTTGTGTGCGGCTGCTTGACCATGGAAACCCATTTCATGAAGATCCCGACAAACAGTTCTTGTGCTGATGTTGCTTCCAGAGGCAGTTTGCAACCGAGGACAGACAATTTTTACGCACTATGGGCTACAGCACTCGGCCATCCCGTTCTGTGAGCTTGTGTGGCCTACCACTTCACAGCCATTGTTTCTCTTAGACGTTTCCACTTCACAATAACAACACTTACAGTTGACCGGGGCAGCTGTAGCAGGGCAGAAATTTGACAGAACTGACTTGTTGGAAAGGGTGCATCTAATGACAGTGCCACATTGAAAGTCACCGAGATCTTTAGTGAGGCCATTCTACTATCAATGTTTATCTATGGGATTGCATGGCTGTGTGCTGGATTTTATACACCTGTCAGCAATGGGTGTGGCTGAAATATGCAAATCCACTAATTTGAAGGGGTGTCCACATACTCTTGGATATATAGCTTATGTTGAAATGTATATTATTTTTCACATTGGATATGCTGTGTGATAACAGTTGTGTTATGGAATGAGGTGAAAGATTCACCCATTCTCTTTCACTATTTTGACGGATCGATGCATGATGTCGGGCCTAGATTTGAATAGCCTACTCTCGTTGCTGTGAAGTTAACGGTACTGTGGGCTATTTGTTCAACTGTACAAGTAATTGATAGGCTATGGCATGTCTACTAGCTACGGCATAACTTAGGCAGTGTCCTAACACTGACGTAGTTATACATTAACTATGCGATGTCTGCACTAAACTTCCATCTCACCTGCAGGTAGTTGCTCTCGCAGTATTCAGCCACCTTCATCAGGTTGTCGTAGTTGTCCAACAGGGCTCGTCTCGCCGACGGAGCCTCCTGGAAGATTTGTGTAATTTCATCAGTACAGCTTTGGTCCTTCATGATTCCCCTTTGCGCGCAACTGTCTTCTTTGGAAACCCGTGGCGACTGAAACCTCTCCGTGAGGCACTTGTGGGAACTTGTAAGCTGAAGAAAAAAAATCACTTTATAAGTCCAGCACGCAGAGACATCATCACTTTGCAGAAGCAGTACCAAAAGTCGGGCTGGAGATTCTCCCGTCTTGCATTACCAAAAAAAGAGAAGCTGGTTTACTTACCACTTGACTGTGTGTGTCGTGTAGCTCACTTGATCTTCCTCTTTCTGCAACGCCTTGACATTTGCAAGGCGTAGCTGCTGATGGTGTGTATAACGCAATAAAGCCTTTGATGTTGCATCTCACATGAACCTGCCGCAGAAAATCAGTGCGCATAATAAATAGGCCTAATGTGTGCAATTTATCCCTAAATTATCTCTTTAAAACCAGTGAGTAATGACAATAAAGCTTCTTTTTTTAAAGGTATGCATGTCAGTTTAGCCTACGGTAAAACATGGCTTAAAAGAAAAAGTAATAGGCTTCGAGCTGTCAGCATCATAGGCGTCCCCATTGGCATCCAGGCTAATGCACTAGTGCCACCTATTGGCTATCAAGCAAACATCCAATAGGGTAGGCAATAGCAGAAGTTTTTGGACACATATTCCTACATCATTAGCACACTTTATTAACACACTTTCTTTCTTTAGCTTGGAGTTAGATCAATTGGAAGTAGAGGCAATTCTACATTTCACAAAATTATTTATTCAAAATAACTCAACAAAAAACAATCTCACCAAGTGTCAAGCACACCTCAGGTATTTGGCTACTTTTGGTCTTACTGTGCGCCAAGTATACTTCAACAGCACTATCAAAACAAATATCCCCCCAGTCATCCCCCCATAGTAGAGGAGAATAATCCTCAGGGTCAGAGAGCAGACGCTTGCAGCCCAGATGGTAGTAAACACACAGCCTGATCTCAGCAGCCCTCTTCCCCTGGATCCAGCAGGACCCTCTGTCCTCCTGTGTTGCTGGGCTGCAGTGCAGGTGGTGGCCTGTGTCTATGAACAGACGGGAGGTCTCATTCAGGCCCTCCATGTATTGGGAGTGGTACAGAGGCCTAGAGCCTTGGTCCCAGGCTACCACGTGCTGAGGTTTGGCCCCAGGGCAGGAGAGGATGAGTGGGGTGTCCACTGGGTGGTTGTGGTTGTAGACAGGGACCCCTGGAGATTCTGGCTCATTGAGGCCCAGGAACTTCAGAAGGGCCTGGTGTTCTGGCTGGGGGATGGACCTGGAGGGGGGATCTGGCAGCTCCGCACCCCCAGCTCTGCCCCCTGGTGGTTGGCCTGGGTGAGGCCAAAGCGTTGGGGCACAGCGGAGGAGCCGCATGCCAACGTCTGAGATGTCCACCTGTAGCTCACATGGAGGTAGTCACTCTTCACGTAGCAGAGCCCTATGCGGGTCTGCTCGCCCCGGACGCCATAGCGGTCGCACATGGACCATGGCCACACGGACCATGACCATGGCCAGTAGAGTGGAAGATCCTGGTTGGATCTCGAAGCCGCCCTAGCTGCCAACTCTGCTACTCTCCCCCGTATCTGGGCACAACTCCAAGGAACCCTGTGAGCCTCTTGGGAGTCCACATCATAAGCATAGAAGAAGTCCCCCATTGGTCCTCCCACAGAGGCAGTGGCCCGAGTTTTCCTTCTGGGCCCTGAAGATGAGCAGGCTGAAGATGCGGATGGAGAACCTGCTCCGGAGGTGCCCTCCCCGAACCACTTTGGATGAGTCTACCACAGAGGTGCCCTGGAAGTCAGTGAGGGCCCTGGTGACCGGGCTGCCCAGCTGTATCTGTATCTCCTTCTGTAGCACAGTTGGTAGAGCATGGCGCTTGTAACGCCAGGGTAGTGGGTTCGATTCCCGGGACCACCCATACGTAGAATGTATGCACACATGACTGTAAGTCGCTTTGGATAAAAGCGTCTGCTAAATGGCATATATATATCTGGTAGTACCGCACCACAGAGTGGATCTCCTCAGGCTTACAGTGACAGGGCAGCTCTATGGTCATGTCAGCCAAGTAGGCCGTGTTGTCAAACACAAGGAAGGCAGGACGGGCCCTCCTGGCAAAAATGTCCTCCTTGTCTTCAGGGGCCTCATAGGTAGACAGGAGGGAGAAAGAGAGGGTCTGGGTAGGAGTAGCAACAGAGACTGGTGTTTTATAGGGACCATCATGGCCCTAGCCCCATCGTTGTCATCTTCAAGTTATCCTTAGCCTATCTAGATATGCTATGAAAGGGCCATTACGTATTCTAGAATGTTCAGAGATCCTCAAAGAGATTCTCTGGTTACCATGGTAGTTCATGGCATTTCACTCTGACACTGCATTGCATAGTAGTGAACATTGTCCTTTGTATAACTTATTCACATTATACATTTCAGAATAAAGAACAAACAAACGATATTAACGTTTTTGCAACCACATTAAGCTCTACAATGTATAGTAACAGTCATTCTGTTATTTCTGAAAACAATAAGTCCAATATGGGTTTATGTAATGTTTCTTACTGAGGAGGAGAGACAGTTTGAACCTCATACAACTGCATTATACCACATAAAGTTTCAGCAACGGTGCTTCTTCTGGCCGCCTCACTGGTCTGTCCTGGAAACAGAGTCTCTGCCTCAGCATCTCGTCTCTTTAACCGCTTCCACATTACTTCCACGGACGATGACATCCCCTTCGGATACTCGGACACTGCTATTCCCCGCTGCTGAAGCTTGCCTCAGGTTCTGAAACAGCTCTCCACATGCCTCCCTCTCAGACCCGGCTCAGGAGGGACATATTGATGCCAAACCTGGGGAGTATTGGACAGCCCCTCCAGGACCCCTATCACCGTGGCCTCATCCCCAGGCTGGAGGCCACTGGATAGCAACACAAACAACTCCCCCAGTAGACCAAACCCCACCTCAGCCCTGAAGACATCCCCGAAGGCCCTCTCCACCTAGGGAGAGCAGGAGGCTGTATTCATCCTCTGAGGTTTTCACTGCCGAACCTGCGCCAGTCCCGGCTGAACTGTGACGCTGTCCTGGGCTGGAACTCGGACAACTGAGGCTTAAAATAACATTAGGGAGACATTGTGTGTTAATTACCAATTTAATGAGACTGTTTGATGTTCAGATTACCTTAATATGCTTTGCATGCCTGTTTGGTCAAATCCCTGCCTTATACTATGAATATAGCTTGTCTAACATAAAACTAGGAGTCCTTATCCAGGTTCTCCCCAGGATTTTTAACAAGGTGGTGCTGCTGAGTATGGCAATCTTAAATTATAATTCAAATAGAATAAAATGACATAGTGGCATAGCCAGTCCACTAGGTGGCGCAGCACCACTTACATTATTTGGGTAGAATCCTGATATTAGAATGGAGAGATGTTTGTGTTGCTGTGTGGTGGTAGAAGTCTAACCTTTAGGCCTATTTCATTACAGCTAGTCTGGTTCTGCCCTTTGTCAGCGGAGGCGAGGGCATTCCAGGGCTGTTTGCGAGGAGCTTCAGCTTTATCCTTCCTGTCCAGTGGTTTCAGGTGGGATGCCAGGACTATGTCCCTGAGAGGATTGGGACATAAGGTCAAAAAAAAACATACAACTGTCTGCTGTCTAGACTTCATTGTTTCAAGACAACATTTAATCTCTAATGGGACATAATGATGAAACAACATACAGTACATATGTTGTCTATTAACTTGTGAAACAACAGTGTGTAGGATGTTCAATTAAAAGAGAAATCAACCTAGCCATCTCACCTAAACTCCTCATAAGTTCCGACCTTCTGGTGTAGAGCACGAAACTTTGCATCATTTCCTCTTTGATATTTCTTGTCCGCCTCAACAGCAGACTGCAACTCCCGCTCCAGCGCTGAGAGGTTTATAACCTCAGGAGAGTCAACCATCCTGTGAGACAAGACATGACCTGTGAACCTACGGAATCTCTTTTTAGTTCTGTGACACAGACACTGTACTCAGAATTGCCTGACAATCAGACTGTGATACTGTACCTCTGGTTCAGTCTGAGATTAATGCCATGTCTTCGTTTGGAAAAATGGCTATCACACGCTCGACAAGCCAGAATGTAGAATAAAATGATATTTGAACTTACTTTACTGGTTGTCCTTGCGGTCTTTTTTTGCAGGTAGGAATGTGAGACAATATATCCAAAGGAAAGTATTGTTAAATCAACTCTTCAATGCGCTGGTAGTGACTTCAGAATTCTATCACCTGAAGCATGCACAGAACCATGCACAGACATCAAGTCAATTCAAAATCTATTTGACATTGGCTCAATGTCATTTTATTGAAATGGAGTGGAAACAACGGTTGAATCAACCAGTATGTATTTTCATCTTGTGCACATACTTTAGGTAATATAATCAATCTTGAATGCACTAATTTACCAGGGCATTGAAAAGTTGATTTAATTACACAGTCCTGTGGATGCCTTCTTGTAAGAAGGTTGCGGGTAGGAATGTATTCCTACCCGCAAAAGGACCAGGCGCACGGACAACCGGTAAAGTAAGTGAAATATAATTTTATTCAACATTCTGGCATGAAGAGATCTTGAGAGGAAATGTTCCTGGTCCAAACACGCATTTATGCCCGACGTAGAATTCAAACCAAATCCACGTCGGGTCTTCAGGCAATACGTCTCAGAACTGCTTGGAGAATCAACTCCTCCAACTCTGTTGCTAGATAGGAACCTTTATCGACTACTTTTTCTTTCATTGATTCCGTGGTGGTGAACTTACCTGAGCTTTAGGTTAGCTAGCTAGTATTATTTTGATGAACAACCTTAATATCTGGACGTTGTTGTTTGTATGTTGTTTGTGCTGTAGCCTGACGCAAGTCCGTGTCCCCCTCCTCAAACACACGTCGTTACCATGACAACTTGGGTAAGGAAAAACTAGGAGCGTCGTTGGGACGCCCCTACACCATTGAACTTGACATTTAGGTAAGGGTTAGGGGTTAAGGTTAGGGTTTTAGCAAATATATTTATCGTTATATCTGTGGTTTTAGGGTAAAGACCTTCCAAGAATCTCGGATTGCAGGATCCGTGTGAAAAGCCCATGTGTAACAACTTCAAAATAAAAGTCCCCCACGAAATGTCTCATTTACTGAGACACAGCAAATTATTTTTGTCCACACTAATGGACATTAGTTCTTGGTCCGTATCATTGACGTCATACATTTTATTTTCTCTTACTGGTTCTTGGATTTGGCTGCCAATCACAATTCCCACATTTTATGGTAAGACAAAGTTGTGTGTAATAATGTTTGTGAGTTTGATATTAAAATACTTTTTTAGTAAAAAAAGTTGAATAATTTCTACACATTAAGTAAGAGCTTGTTTATAAATGTAGTGGACATCAGGGTGTGCCAACTATTATTTACTGTACACATGTACTGTAATGTTACATTTTTATATTTACTAACCAAGTTCTAATGTCCACATAACATATAATAATATATAAAGGCACAACATTGCTGTGCTAGAGGCATCACTACATACCCGGGTTCGATCCCAGGCTTTATCACAACGGGCTGTGATCGGGAGTCCCATAGGGCAGTGCACAATTAGCCCAGCGTCGTTAGGGGAGGGTTTGGCCGGGGGAGGGCTTTACTTGGCTCATTGTGCGCTAGCGATTCCTTGTGGCAGGCCGGGTGCCTGCAGGCTGACCTCGGTCATCAATTCTTAATTGTAACATGTTTTATTTCACGTCAAACACTTATGCGACGTAATAAAATTAAAAAAAATTGCAGATTCCCCTCTACTGCAGGCCTGAAACTTACAGGATCCTCCCTCATCCTCTTTTTGAGGTCTTCAAAGATCTCCATCCACTCTTCCTCTAACATCGCCCCCTCAGCTGGTTTTCCAGATGTACCTTGGAGAGCACTACAACCACCATTCAGATTACCAAATTAGTTCTAGACTATACAGTCTTCAATTGGAGCCCTTCACTTAATATCAGATACATTGTTGTGACATTGTAGATTTACCTGAGCAGTTAACATCAGAAACGGGCACACGCTCAATTTCAACGGTGTCCTCGGACGCATTGCCACAGTCTATTGTAGGAGAAGAGAATTACAACCATCAAACAACCAGATAGTTAGTCTTCTATTATTGTCCTGTCAGGGATAATGTTGCGAAATTGTAGATTTATTCAGTTATTGAAGAACATACCGAAAACATAGCATTCTGGGGATTATTCCAGTTATCCAGATGCTCGTTAGAATCATCAATCTTCTCCTCTACATACGATGCAACACATGCTTCTTTGAACAGCTTGTGGTACAATCTGCAATGGACAAATGAGGAACACGCCTACAGCGCATTATTTCTGGTGATAGCATTTAAACACGCTGAATGAATCGGCAGTTCAAGTGTGTCAAGCTACTGACTTGAAGCAGAATTGAAGGTCGGGGCAAATGGAGCGATCCACAGAGGCATGCACATGGTTGTCTCCATACTGCACTTGCAACTCATATTTGATTGTATTTAGAGCTGATGGAGGAGAGTGGCTTATTTCAAACAGCTTTGTCAATTTCTCAATGGTGTCCGCTGACATCTCTCCTCTTCAGTCCCTCAGCACGTCTTGTCAGACTGTGGTTGTGGTTGTTCCGTAAGACAGACATGAGAGGTATCTGGGACCTACAATTAATGGGATTAAAATAAGAGAATTTCAAGCTACTTTCTGAAAACAGGAACTTCATAACTTTTAGGCCTACATAATAACTTTGTTTTGACTTGTTGTCTTATGATAGTGTGGATCAATTATATTGCACTTATATTACTAACCTTGATTCCCTTTGTTGGGTATATGAGTGGACCTCTTCTAGATGAGGTACATTATTGCACCACAACATGTGTTGTTGGTACTTCTGGCTGACCTGGACCTTGTGTTATGCTGGCCTCTTAGGTCCACCTTTAGAAGATGTCAATCAAATGTTAATTTCAATTCATGTTTTTTTTAACATGGACCAACTTACTCTTACTACGTTTCATTGTAAGTTGTATAGCCCTTGGAAGCCCAGGCTTCTCATGTTTCAATAGTCAAGTGAACTAGATGGGATTGGGAAGGATGGCCACACGAGGCTACAGGGCGATTCCTCACAAAACAGGACCATGATATTTTGGATTTTCACAAAAATGTAACCCATAGAAGGTTCTTTGGATGTTGATCAAATATGGACCTGAAGTTGAGATGTCCATCTGAAACCATAACATTAGGAACACATGGACGCTAATATATCAGCTACTGGGATTCTGAATAAACAAAACCCAACTGAAATAGCCCTGATAATACTCCAACAGGTTTACCGTGAGGTTGGGTGGGTTGACGATGTCTCCAGGTGGCACACAGTGATAGTCTGACGTCCCTTTGGTCAGGATCTCCGTCAGGTACAGCAGCTATTTGCCATTGGCTACCTCCCAGGGCCAATCAAACTCCGCCTCCGGGTTTCCAAGGTTACCCAGTGGCTTCCCCAGAACATTCACCCATGAGGAGAGGAAGATTTTATTAGGATCTTCAGAGACGCTAGCAAGGATTGTTTTCTAAGTAAAAAATAAAATCATTTTTACCTTAAATGTGAACTCCACATTGGGTCACCACATCATGGATCAGAGGGTTCTGTGGCATGTTGAGGGCAGCTTGCTTTTCTCTCAGTTCTCCCCTTCTCTTCCAGCTCCGTGAGAAGCCTTGGAACAGATGACGGCAGTCCTGCTATGTCAACTCTCTGAATTTTCAGAGCCCTTGAGATGGCCAGGTTCATGTTATGGCCAAAGCACCCAAGCCACAAATCGGGGGAACTCTTCAAAAGCCTTGATCATGTTTGTTGCGTTGTCTGTGGTTATGCAGACCAGGTCTTTCTTGTTGATCCACCACTCTTCCAGCAAATTCACACAAAAAAACTCTGATGTTGTGAGCCGAGTGATCTTCTGGGAAGAACTGTGTTTCCAGGCAGTTTGATTCCAGTTGCCAGTGTGGGGTGAGGTAATGGATAGTGAAGCCGATGTAGGGTTGAACCACACCCGCTTTCACTGGTCCAAAGGTCAGTAGTTGCAGAAAACCATTTTCCTTGAGCCAAACTTTTTCCAACATCAGCTTTAACCTGGTTGTACAGGTTTGAGATTTCAGTCTTGGAAAATAAAGTTTGCGGTGGCACGGCAACCTTCATCAGCCTCAGAAAGTCTTTTGCAATGTAATATGAAAGGGCTGCATTGAGGTCTTGAGGATCTTTTGATGTGGGTGCATAAGCAGCCTGCCTTTTAAATGGGTGCATAAGCAGCCTGCCTTTTAAATGGGTGCATAAGCAGCCTGCCTTTTAAATGGGTGCATAAGCAGCCTGCCTTTTAAAGGCTTTCTCAAGAGTCTGTGTCACAACTGTAGATGAGTGACCAGTAGCATCACTGGGTTTGCCTGCTGCATGTCCACTCTGTAAACAAAGGAACAGCAAATTTATAATTATTATTATTGGCGTTGTTACATTCTAATTCTAATTATTATTATTCACTCACTCAGCACTATGCACTATGACCCCATGCACAATTTACATAAATACAAATTAGTCTTAAGAAGACAGTGATAGTAATTGCAATGAGCCCAACAATTGATGTAAATACATAAATGAGTCTTGTATAGGAGTCTACAGTGTTTCTCCTGTTGGAACACTTTTACAACCTAGTCAACGACTGCCGGATTTTAAATTAACACAATACATAACGTATTATCGTGTGCAATGGGCGAATAGAGTCTGCAGACACACGACACATACAGCAGCAGAACAAAGGGTAGTGTTTTTACAAGAGTAGGTAACACTGAAAGCTTCAGTTCACATTATTGACAAACTACTAGCAAGTTAGACAGACAAACCATGACATTTTCTCCCATTCCGATGTCCCCACATCATGAATTGAGCTAAATGTTCACTTACCTTGCATTCGCTACAAAGTAGTGGGTGGTGGTCACAAAGATGACTCAAGAGATTTGAAGTGTTGCCCCCTTTCGCAGCAATTTATTTTGCATGTTCTGCAGACAGGGTGACCATCTTCGATTAAGTTTCCCTCAGCACTCTTGTAAAACCCATAATACGACCACACTTCAGATTTGGTTCTCTTGGAATGCTGAAAAATCTCCCGAGCGCTGTCACTGCCTTCCACCATGTTTTCACACAAAACAAAACCCATGTTACATGCTGCGCCTGCATCAGACTGTTGCTAACTTTGGTTGATGCTGGACAGTATTTACCGGGAGTTTTTCAAACCGCGGTAATCAAACATGGTTTTAATGATGATTCAAATTTGAAACGGTAACCGTCGGGAATTTTACCGTGGTAATCGTTTCATCCCTATCTTAGTCTTGATCACGTTGAGGGAGAGGTGAATGTCCTGGCACCACACGGCCAGGTCACTGATCTCCTCCCTATATGCTGTCTCGTTGTTGTTGGTGATCAGGCCTACCACTGTTGTGTCATCGGCAAACTTAATGATGGTGTTGGAGTCGTGCCTGGCCGTGCAATCATGAGTGAACAGGGGGAGACTGAGCACACACCCCTGAGAGGCTCCCGTGTTATGGATCAGTGTGGCAGATGTGTTGTTGCTACCTGGGGGCGTCCAGTTGCAGAGGGAGGTGTTTAGTCCCAGGGTCTTTAGCTTAGTGATGAGTTTTGAGGGCACTATGGTGTTGAACGCTGAGCTTTAGCATTCTCACATAGGTGTTCCTTTTGTCCAGGTATGAAAGGGAAGTTTGGAGTGCAAAAGAGATTGCATCATCTGTGGATCTGTTGGGGTGGTATGCAAATTGGAGTGGGTCTAGGGTTTCTGGGATAACGGTGTTGATGTGAGCCATGACCAGCCTTTCAAAGCACTTTTTGGCTACAGTCGTGAGTGCTACGGGCCGATAGTCATTTAGGCAGGTTACCTTAGTGTTCTTGGGCACAGGGACTCTGGTGGTCTGCTTGAAACATGTTGGTATTACAGACTCAGACAGAGAGAGGTTGAAAATGTCAGTGAAGACACTTGCCAGTTGGTCAGTGCATGCTCAGAGTACACATCCTGGTAATCTGTCTGGCCCTGCAGCTTTGTGAATGCTGACCTGTTTAAAGGTCTTACTCACATCACAGAGCGTGATCACACAGTCGTCCGGAACAGCTGGTTCTCTCATGCATGTTTCAGTGTTACTTGCCTCGAACCAAGCATATAAGTACTTTAGTTCATCTGGTAGGCTCGTGTCACTGGGCAGCTCTCGGCTGTGCTTCCCTTTGTAGTCTGTAATAGTTTGCAAGCCCTGCCACATCCGACGAGTGTTGGAGCCGGTGTAATATGATTGGATCTTAGTCCTGTATTGACGCTTTCCTGTTTGATGGTTCGTCAGAGAGCATAGCAGGATTCCTTGAAAGTGGCAGCTCTAGCCAGTAACTGATGTGGTGCACTCCTCAATGCCATCCGAAGAATCCGGGAACATATTCCAGTCTGTGCAAGCAGAGCAGTCCAGTAGCTTAGCATCTGCTTCACCTGACCACTTTTTTATTGACCGAGTCACTGGTGCTTCCTGCTTTAATTTTTGCATGTAAGCAGGAATCAGGAGGATTGAATTATGGTCAGATTTGCCAAATGGAGGGAGAGCTTTGAATGCATCTCTGTGTGTGTCGTAAAGGTGGTCTAGAGTTTTTTTCCCCTCTGGTTGCACATTTAACATGCTGATATAAATGAGGTAAAATGGATTTCAGTTTCCCTGCATTAAAGTCCCCGGGCCACAAGGAGTGCCGTCTCTGGATGAGCGTTTCCTGTTTGCTTATGGCCGTATACAGCTCATTGAGTGTGGTCTTAGTGCCAGCATCGGTCTGCGGTGGTATATAGACAGCTTTGAAAAATACAGATGAAAACTCTCTAGGTAGATAGCTTATCATGAGATACTCTACCTCAGGTGAGCAAAACCTTGAGACTTCCTTAGATATCGTGCACCAGCTGTTGTTTACAAATATAGATAGACCATCACCCCTTGTCTTACCAGAGGCCGCTGTTCTATCCTGCCGATGCAGTGAATAACCCGCCAGCTGTGTGTTATATTCATGTCATTCAGCCATGGACTCAGTGAAACATAAGATGTTACCGTTTTTAATGTCCCGTTGGTAGGATATACGTGCTTTTAGTTTATTTTCCAGCGATTGTACTTTGGCCAATAGTACAGATGACAAGGACAAATTAGCCACTCGTCGGCGGATCCTCACAAGGCACCCTGATTTTTTTCAGCAATATCTTTTCCATCTCTTTCTCCTGCGAATGACGGGGATGAGGGCCTGTTCGGGTGTCTGGAGTAAATCCCACTCCTCCAACTCATTAAAGAGCAATCCTTTGTCCAGTTCAATGTGAGTAATCGCTGTTCTGAATTCCAGAAGCTCTTTTCGGTCATAAGAGACGGTAGCAGCAACGAAACAATTTTTTTTTAATGCAAAAAAACAGCATGGTGGGTTAAGAGCCCGTGAAATGGCAGCCATTCTCTACGGTGCCATCTTGCCATCTCTACATACACAATGTAGTCAAACATGTAAGTGTAAAACACTGTGGCTATTCTGTGATGTTCCTGGGACATCCTAGCACCTTTTTGTTTGCATGTGAAAGTTTAAATCCACATGTGAAAGGTTATGTGAAATACCATTCACATGTGAAGTGTTCCAAAACCACATGGTTTCACATGCGAAATCATGTGGTTTTTCCCGTAAGGGTTATGCCCAATTGCCCACTTGAACATACCTTGTACACAATTACATAGGCAGCCTGCCTTCTCCCCTGCTATATGATATTGCAAACTTGGACAGACTCCTTTGCTTGCTTGGATTATTAGGATATCATCTGTGTTTGAGATGTTTTCCTTCCCTTCAAAGTATTTTCTATTGTTTTGCACCTTTGTTCTTAGCAACTGCCCTGTGATACACAGTATAGTTTCAGTTACAATTGTTTAAGTAGAGCTCTTATCATCAACATACTACTATTTGAGTGAGATCACTTAATTCGTATAGCCTAACCTTTTTAACGATGTCATTGTCATAAGCAGTTAACAAAAGACACATTACTAGTTGTGTAAAGTACTTAAGTAAAAATACTTTAAAGTACTACTTATGTAGTTTTTTGGGGTATCTGTACTTTAATATTTATATAACTTTTACTTTAACTTCACTACATTTGAAATAAAATAATGTACATTTTCCTTCATACATTTTCCGTGCCACCCAAAAGTACTCATCACATTTTGACAGGAAATGTTTCAAATTCACACACTTATCAAGAGAACATCCCTGGTCATCCCTACTGCAGCTCATCTGGCAGACTCACTAAACACTGCTTTGTCAGTAAATTATTTCTGTGTGTTGGAGTGTACCCCTGGCTATCCGTCAATAACAAAAGAAACAAGAAAATTCTGCCGTCTGGTTTGCTTAATTTAAGGAATTTGAAATTATTTATACTTGTACTTTTTATACTTAAGTACATTTTAGTAATTCCAGTTACTTTTGATACTTACGTTTATTTAAAACCAAATACTTATAGACTTTTAATTAAGTAGTATTTTACTGGGTGACTTTCACTTTTACTTGAGTCATTTTCTATTAAGTTATCTTCACTTTTACACAAGGATGACAATAGAGTACTTTTTCCACCATTGCATATTACCAAACCCCTTAAGCAAACACACTCATTCATGTAATAGAAACAGCGAGAGTGCATTCACTTGTGCTACTGCAGGCAACCTTGTGGGAGACTGAAATGAGAGAAGCATAAGGGTGTCTGAGTAAGCTGCTTTGCCTCGGCTGCATGGGAACTCATGCTAAGACACGTCACAATCACTTATTCACTATCTTTGAATCTCACCAAATCCTTTAGCGATGAGGTGGGAAATCAGGGATAAACAGGAAGATATGTCACAGTACACGTACACGTACTATAGACCTACTGTGCACACACACACCTCCTAGTCCTAACCATCCCACACTGTACAAATGTCACCATTGACAACTCTCAGGGGGGAGAGTTGGCAAAGTAGAGTAAATAATTGACTAAGATATCTACATGAACACTAGATATCATGAAAAGGCATGCACAGTAATAAGACTTGTGTTTTCTTAGGGGTTGTGCTTCTTAAGGCATAAGCTCTGCTGGGTTTGAATGCACTTCAATGTGTAGCTCAAGACTCACTTCAATGAACTCTCAATGTTGTGAAGCAAAGTCTATCTGTAAGTGTCACAAGGGTGAGGATGCTGGCACACACACTTCTGCCAACTTCCCAATGAGTGATTTTACACTGGAATCTCAATCATCTCACTAAACTTGTTTTACTCTGTGGTGAATACCAGGACTATAGCCAGGTGGATGGAGTATTCAGAATGGACTTTAACACATGGTCAGTTTGCTGTGAAAAGTGAATGTCCAAGATCGATGTTCATGGATGGTAATGTGTCATCGACATGCTTGTCTTGTTCCGTCTCTCACAAAGTAGTTTGAGAACTAATAGTTATCAACCAAATGTTAGCACCAGCATTAGCTACCTTACGTGACCTGGTCTTTTCAAACGTCTTTTCAAACACGGTCTTGGGAAAACGGCATGGGTTATATATATATCGGGTTATATATATATAGGTCCTTCTGTAGCTCAGTTGGTAGAGCATGGCGCTTGTAACGCCAGGGTAGTGGGTTCGATCCCTGGGACCACCCATACGTAGAATGTATGCACACATGACTGTAAGTCGCTTTGGATAAAAGCGTCTGCTAAATGGCATATATATATATAATGGCATATATATATATCTACTGTGAGGGAGAAAACTGAGGCCTAGCTTTGAATGTGTATCTATACAACTGGCAACGTGAGGGTGGCCTGAATACACAAGGCAATATAAGATCACCGTGGCTGATAAGTTCCGGGACCTGCTGCACGGTTGTCAGCGACAGCTAGGCCTGACAGAGAGAGAAGGAAGTGTAACTGCCCAAGGAGAGAGACCGCGCGGACTGCTGATCACTATAATGTTGCCTGGCATGAAGGCATCCACATAACATAGCACCTTTCTGTCAACTTGTAGGGCACATCTAAAGACATTCAGAACAATCAATGGGATTGGCATCTTGCAGGCATTGCATTGGATTCAGTGTTTCCTGCACAGAGCAACACTGTTGAAGACATTAGATGAATGATCTGTTTCACAGAAACAAAACCTGTCTAAAACAGCAACTGGATTACAGGGCTTCCCACATTACTAAATAATTATATCTGTACCCTCTCAGAGATTCTAAAATAATGTAAATGTGTTTATTAGAAAGTAATAAAAAGGTCCAGGCAAAATGCACTTTTTTAAAATTTTAATGAGGCTGCAATCGTAAACATTGAAGCAGCACACGCTCCAACTGAAAACACAACGACGTGTCATGCCCTGTTTTGTCTCGGCAGACAGAACAGCTCTAACCAGAGATATCACACACAGCATCACATCACAGAGGGAAATGGAAGAGAAAAGTGGCAGTGAAAAGGACATCAGTCCGCACTTCAAAGAGATTGTTCTGTAGCTTTCACAGACACAGGCAGCACACAGCAGTGTTTCCAGCAACACAGTATTTCACACAGCTTTCAGGACCAGATTGATTTTTTTTCAAAACGGGGTAACACACCCCATCTGCCTGTTGCCATCAAGCTACTCAAGCCTCCTCCAAATGATGTTGGATAAACGAGGGACGCTTTGAAGATTGACATGTTGATATCTTGAGGCAATACAGAGAGAGAATCTGCGGCAAAAATGGAAAATGTACTTGATCGATAACAAGGAAACAACAGTACATTCTTCTCACACAAACAATAAAATAAGAAAGAAATATTCGAGTGTGCGTTTATTAAAACAGTAATAATTCACATTTTATGCAATCCTCCTTTGCATGCATGCATGGGTCCCCCCCAAAAAAAACATGAACAAAAAGAGACAGACATGTGATGTGATTAGGTTACAGTATTGAGCAGCCACTGTAAGCAGAGGCCTAACCAGCCGAGGCGTCTTCAGAACCCGTGTGCTAACTAGACAGACTAAATTAGGTCGGACAGCAGACGCGGCTGTAGTCCAGAATGGAACATGAGCCAAACGTGTTTATCTCATTCATTATGTGGAATTACCTGCTGTCGGAATCGACTCTCTTGAAAACAAATACTACAGCCGGTCAGAACCATTAACCTGACTACATGTCTCTGTCTATCTGTCATGATGTACGCACACACATACACATATGCACACACATACACATATGCACACAGACACACACATACACACATACACACACAAAGAGAAATCTCTCAAAATGTAGATGCCAAGGTTGTTTTAGCCCTATCTCCTCAAATGACAATAGATCAAAATGTCCTAGCCAGATATCTTGAGTGCACAAAATCAACGAGCCACATGGTGGCTAAATCACATGGTGCGAAGTAGCACCAGGTCTCTCACAGAGCTGTCAAATCAACAGCAGGTTCAACAGTGTTCATGGAAGAAACCCCACTTATTCTGCCCCCCTGTGTTGAGAGTCTGGAATTGATCACATCAAAGTGTCAGGTTACTCGACCCTGGACTTGGCTGTTAGCCAGAGAAACAGATAACAACACTGGAGTGGACTGTCAGAGTAGACTCCGCGCAAAGACAGGCCACGATCAATTGTCTGATGATGCTCAGAAAGAAATCATGATTTAAATGTTAACATACTGTCGGCTACATTTGAACGGAATGAATCAATGACACAATCATCAGACCACACGTGAATACAATGAATAGGCCAATAATGAGTAGACAACAGCTGGTACAGAGGTACAGACCAGGTGGGATGTAGGAGCACAATGGGATCCCTACAAAAACTACATCCGATCCTACGACCGATCCTCGACTTCGGCGATGTCATCTACAAAATTGCTTCCAACACTCTACTCAGCAAACTGGATGCAGTTTATCACAGTGCCATCCGTTTTGTCACTAAAGCACCTTATACCACCCACCACTGCGACTTGTATGCTCTAGCCGGCTGGCCCTCGCTACATATTTGTCGCCAGACCCACTGGCTCCAGGTCATCTACAAGTCCATGCTAGGTAAAGCTCCGCCTTATCTCAGTTCACTGGTCACGATGGCAACACCCATCCGTAGCACGCGCTCCAGCAGGTGTATCTCACTGATCATCCCTAAAGCCAACACCTCATTTGTCCGCCTTTCGTTCCAGTACTCTGCTGCCTGTGACTGGAACGAATTGCAAAAATCGCTGAAGTTGGAGACTTTTATCTCCCTCACCAACTTCAAACATCTGCTATCTGAGCAGCTAACCGATCGCTGCAGCTGTACATAGGCTATTGGTAAATAGCCCACCCATTTTCACCTACCTCATCCCCATACTGTTTTTTTTATTTACTTTTCTGCTCTTTTGCACACCAATATCTCTACCTGTACATGACTATCTGATCATTTATCACTCCAGTGTTAATCTGCAAAATTGTAATTATTTGCCTACCTCCTCATGCCTTTTGCACACAATGTATATAGACTCCCCTTTTTTTCTACTGTGTTATTGACTTGTTAATTGTTTACTC
Organism: Oncorhynchus keta; assembly: GCF_023373465.1. NCBI lineage: Eukaryota > Metazoa > Chordata > Actinopteri > Salmoniformes > Salmonidae > Oncorhynchus > Oncorhynchus keta. Next base: position 16,970,459 of record NC_068452.1, on the reverse strand, counting down.
CATGTGTTGTCTGTTCACACTGCTATGCTTTATCTTGGCCAGGTCGCAGTTGCAAATGAGAACTTGTTCTCAACTAGCCTACCTGGTTAAATAAAGGTGAAATAAAAATACATAAAATTAAAATCCTGGTATTTGATGAGCACAACTATATTACTATAAATACACCAGAGTAACATGAGCTTAAAAAACATTCCCAATTATTGCAGGATTACATCACTGATGGGAATCCGGGCATTAAGAGGTCTAATATATCTAAGTGCAATAGCAGCAGGTGAATTTAATTATTTAGACCAAATGTGTTCTTCAACCTCCACATGGAGAAGTCATCATCATGGCGTTGTGGGACAAGATAGGATACCCGATTACAGTCCAGACCTGTGTTCAAACACTATTTGAAATCGATCAAATACTTACGAGTGCTTGTCTAAGTCTTCCTGGAGTGCCATATAGGCGGGGTTGAGGGCATTTTCTATTGTTTCCATGGCAAAGGGGCAAGGTCAATCAAGCACAGATAAAGTATTTGAAATGATTTCAAATAGTACTCAGGTCTGTTACAGAGCACAGCCAAGGAAGACCGGAAATAATGGGTTACTATGAAGGAAATGGGTGATTTGTCTGCACGACAAGAGGGCTGACAAGTGTGGGTATGAAGCTTTCATTGACTAAGAAGTTTTCGGGGGGGGGTCACGTTACTCCTCCACGGGAAGATGTTATGTCTGTGAGACCGACAGTTTGACTGCTGTGGAAGTCTGGAATCCAACATGGCATGCCAAATACAACCTTTGAACTCCCCACCTGGAGTTTGTTCTAAGGGGCAGTGTGTCTCTCACGTTCAGTTATGTCATGTTGAAAAGAAAGCTCTGGAGGACTCTTCAGATCCAATTCCCCCTTAAATGTAGGAATCGACAGACTGAAGGACTCGGGAGCCTCTCGGTAAAAGGAGAATGTCAAGAATATTTAACCATAATTTTAAAAGACACTTAAAAGGTTAGAAATCCCTTTTTGTAAAGGCAACCTGGGATATTTATCCCACAGTAGACATATTGGCTAGTAGTCAAACAACATCAGCCAACTAAAAAATATCTAGTTAACAGAAGAAAGGAAGACAAAATAAGGACAAAAGAAGGACAGAAGAAAAAGGAAAGAAAGAGGACAACAAAGTGAAACAGTCAGCACTTCTATTGCAACTTCGTATTTCGTCGTCCTAACGTAGTCTACACTGCTATCTGCCCAGCAGCTAGCCAGCTAGCAAACGTCCACTGTCTACCGAATAGCAGCACTGTAGAAACTATTACACTCAACTGAACGACTTGATTAGTGTAGTGTTAGCTAGCTACATAGTTGTCTTTGCTGTCTTCGTATCCAAGATAATTGTGTAGTTTAGAGCGTGTAGTCTTAGAGTGATTATCTTAATTTACCGAGGTTAGCTAGCCAGCTATTTGTCGTCCTTAACGTATGAGACACTGCTAGCTAGCCAACAGCTTGCCAACGTCTACTGAATAGAACTTCCGCACTCAACAACCCGGTCGCATTCCGCTTCGCTCCACAGGTAGTATCACATTTTCATTTCATTTCATTACAGCACAACGGTTTGATTTGTTTGATCGTAGCTAGCTACATAGCTAGCTACATAGCTAGCTACATAGCCATCTGTGTATCAAAGATAATTGTGTAGTCTAGAGCGATTTTCTAGGTTAGCTAGCCAGCTATTGTCGTTCTTTTAACGCAACGTAACGTAATCAACACTGCTAGCTAGCCAGCTAGCCCCCGAATAGCAGCACTGTAGAAACTATTACACTCAACGGAACGACTTGATTAGTGTAGTGTCAACAACGCAGCCACTGCCAGCTAGCCTACAAAGTCAACAACGCAGCCACTGCCAGCTAGCCTACTTCAGCAGTACTGTATCATTTTAATCATTTTAGTCAATAAGATTCTTGCTACGTAAGCTTAACTTTCTGAACATTCGAGACGTGTAGTCCACTTGTCATTCCAATCTCCTTGCATTAGCGTAGCCTCTTCTGTAGCCTGTCAACTATGTGTCTGTCTATCCCTGTTCTCTCCTCTCTGCACAGACCATACAAACGCTCCACACCGCGTGGGCCGCGGCCACCCTAATCTGGTGGTCCCAGCGCGCACGACCCACGTGGAGTTCCAGGTCTCCGGTAGCCTCTGGAACTGCCGATCTGCGGCCAACAAGGCAGAGTTCATCTCAGCCTATGCCTCCCTCCAGTCCCTCGACTTCTTGGCACTGACGGAAACATGGATCACCACAGATAACACTGCTACTCCTACTGCTCTCTCTTCGTCCGCCCACGTGTTCTCGCACACCCCGAGAGCTTCTGGTCAGCGGGGTGGTGGCACCGGGATCCTCATCTCTCCCAAGTGGTCATTCTCTCTTTCTCCCCTTACCCATCTGTCTATCGCCTCCTTTGAATTTCATGCTGTCACAGTTACCAGCCCTTTCAAGCTTAACATCCTTATCATTTATCGCCCTCCAGGTCCCCTCGGAGAGTTCATCAATGAGCTTGATGCCTTGATAAGCTCCTTTCCTGAGGACGGCTCACCTCTCACAGTTCTGGGCGACTTTAACCTCCCCACGTCTACCTTTGACTCATTCCTCTCTGCCTCCTTCTTTCCACTCCTCTCCTCTTTTGACCTCACCCTCTCACCTTCCCCCTACTCACAAGGCAGGCAATACGCCTCGACCTCATCTTTACTAGATGCTGTTCTTCCACTAACCTCATTGCAACTCCTCTCAAGTCTCCGACCGCTACCTTGTATCCTTTTCCCTCTCGCTCTCATCCAACACTTCCCACACTGCCCCTACTCGGATGGTATCGCACCGTCCCAACCTTCGCTCTCTCTCCCCCGCTACTCTCTCCTCTTCCATCCTATCATCTCTTCCCTCTGCTCAAACCTTCTCCAACCTATCTCCTGATTCTGCCTCCTCAACCCTCCTCTCCTCCCTTTCTGCATCCTTTGACTCTCTATGTCCCCTATCCTCCAGGCCGGCTCGGTCCTCCCCTCCCGCCTCCGTGGCTCGACGACTCATTGCGAGCTCACAGAACAGGGCTCCGGGCAGCCGAGCGGAAATGGAGGAAAACTCGCCTCCCAGCGGACCTGGCATCCTTTCACTCCCTCCTCTCTACATTTTCCTCCTCTGTCTCTGCTGCTAAAGCCACTTTCTACCACTCTAAATTCCAAGCATCTGCCTCTAACCCTAGGAAGCTCTTTGCCACCTTCTCCTCCCTCCTGAATCCTCCCCCCCTCCTCCCTCTCTGCAGATGACTTCGTCAACCATTTTGAAAAGAAGGTCGACGACATCCGATCCTCGTTTGCTAAGTCAAACGACACCGCTGGTTCTGCTCACACTGCCCTACCCTGTGCTCTGACCTCTTTCTCCCCTCTCTCTCCAGATGAAATCTCGCGTCTTGTGACGGCCGGCCGCCCAACAACCTGCCCGCTTGACCCTATCCCCTCCTCTCTTCTCCAGACCATTTCCGGAGACCTTCTCCCTTACCTCACCTCGCTCATCAACTCATCCCTGACCGCTGGCTACGTCCCTTCCGTCTTCAAGAGAGCGAGAGTTGCACCCCTTCTGAAAAAACCTACACTCGATCCCTCCGATGTCAACAACTACAGACCAGTATCCCTTCTTTCTTTTCTCTCCAAAACTCTTGAACGTGCCGTCCTTGGCCAGCTCTCCCGCTATCTCTCTCAGAATGACCTTCTTGATCCAAATCAGTCAGGTTTCAAGACTAGTCATTCAACTGAGACTGCTCTTCTCCGTATCAGCTAACTCTCTCTCCTCTGCTCTCATCCTTCTAGACCTATCGGCTGCCTTCGATACTGTGAACCATCAGATCCTCCTCTCCACCCTCTCCGAGTTGGGCATCTCCGGCGCGGCCCACGCTTGGATTGCGTCCTACCTGACAGGTCGCTCCTACCAGGTGGCGTGGCGAGAATCTGTCTCCTCACCACGCGCTCTCACCACTGGTGTCCCCCAGGGCTCTGTTCTAGGCCCTCTCCTATTCTCGCTATACACCAAGTCACTTGGCTCTGTCATAACCTCACATGGTCTCTCCTATCATTGCTATGCAGACGACACACAATTAATCTTCTCCTTTCCCCCTTCTGATGACCAGGTGGCGAATCGCATCTCTGCATGTCTGGCAGACATATCAGTGTGGATGACGGATCACCACCTCAAGCTGAACCTCGGCAAGACGGAGCTGCTCTTCCTCCCGGGGAAGGACTGCCCGTTCCATGATCTCGCCATCACGGTTGACAACTCCATTGTGTCCTCCTCCCAGAGCGCTAAGAACCTTGGCGTGATCCTGGACAACACCCTGTCGTTCTCAACTAACATCAAGGCGGTGGCCCGTTCCTGTCGGTTCATGCTCTACAACATCCGCAGAGTACGACCCTGCCTCACACAGGAAGCGGCGCAGGTCCTAATCCAGGCACTTGTCATCTCCCGTCTGGATTACTGCAACTCGCTGTTGGCTGGGCTCCCTGCCTGTGCCATTAAACCCCTACAACTCATCCAGAACGCCGCAGCCCGTCTGGTGTTCAACCTTCCCAAGTTCTCCCACGTCACCCCGCTCCTCCGCTCTCTCCACTGGCTTCCAGTTGAAGCTCGCATCTGCTACAAGACCATGGTGCTTGCCTACGGAGCTGTGAGGGGAACGGCACCTCAGTACCTCCAGGCTCTGATCACGCCCTACACCCAAACAAGGGCACTGCGTTCATCCACCTCTGGCCTGCTCGCCTCCCTACCACTGAGGAAGTACAGTTCCCGCTCAGCCCAGTCAAAACTGTTCGCTGCTCTGGCCCCCCAATGGTGGAACAAACTCCCTCACGACGCCAGGACAGCGGAGTCAATCACCACCTTCCGGAGACACCTGAAACCCCACCTCTTTAAGGAATACCTAGGATAGGATAAGTAATCCTTCTCACCCCCCTAAAAGATTTAGATGCACTATTGTAAAGTGGCTGTTCCACTGGATGTCATAAGGTGAATGCACCAATTTGTAAGTCGCTCTGGATAAGAGCGTCTGCTAAATGACTTAAATGTAATGTAAATGTAACTGTATGACTTTTTATCTCTCATTCTCTCTGTTGTGGTTGATACAGTAAAAGTAACCAGAGGCCACGAAAAAGGAGCCATTGAAACAGGGAGAAAGTGAAGAATATTTACTTCCACAGCAGACAGTCAAACAATGTCAGCCATTTCAATGAGTTGTCCCTTTCTGTTCTGGTTGATACAGCAAATCCGACCACGAACCGTATACTTCCTGTAACACTCGGAGCCCTGTCCATCCTCTTGAGTTCCTATACTGTATCCCAAATGGTACGCCATTTCCTATATAGTGCACTACTTTTGATAAGGGTGCAGCTTGGTACTCAGACTAACTTGACAGGTGCATCCTGTTGGAGTGAGTTTTCGAATCTGTTCAGTTCCCCCACAGAACATTAAAGGGGCACTTCACCACTTTTACCCCCATTTTGAAAGGAAGACACTAGTATGGTGCTGGAAATAATGAATGTGAATTTAAAAACAGGTGACCTGCCCCTTTAACACTCATCTGCCACTAATTTTCCCGTCATTAGCACCTGACACAGTGATGTTAGTGTAGTGTCACACCACTTAGGATCATGAAGATCATTAGCCCGTTAATTCATGCCAAGACTGTCAGCTGTTTTAAATGTTCATTACTGTAATTGCTATGTTATACTTTAGGGAAATTATCTGGTACTTATGGTAAACATAAGACAAATATGGGTAGGTTTCAACAGCATGCAAGTATGGATCATTTTTATAATTTTACGTTTATTTAACCAGGTAGGCCAGTTGAGAACAAATTATCATTTACAACTGCGACCTGGCCAAGATAAAGCAAAGCAGTGTGACACCAATAACAACAGAATTACACATGGAATAAACAAACGTACAGTCAATAACACAATAGGAAAAGTCTATATACAGTGTGTATACATTGTGTGCAAATGGCGTAAGGAGGTAAGGCAATAAATAGGCCATAGTAGCAAGTAATTACAATTTAGAAAATTAACACTAGAGTGATAGATGTGCAGATAATGATGTGCAAGTAGAAATACTGGAAATAATGGTGTGCAAAAGAGCAAAAAGTAAATAAAACAATATGGGGATGAGGTAGGTAGTTGGATGGGCTATTTACAGATGGGCTGTGTACAGCTGCAGCGATCGGTAAGCTGCACAGATAGCTGATGCTTAAAGTTAGTGAGGAATATATAAGTCTCCAACTTATTTGTTTCAGTCATTGGCAGCAGACAATTGGAAGGAAAGGCGACCAAAGGAGGTCTTGGCTTTGGGGATGATCAGTGAGATATACCTGCTGGAGCGTGCTGTGGTTATGGTGACCAGTGAACTGAGATAAGGCGGAGATTTTATAGATGACCTGGAGCCAGTGGGTCTGGCGACAAATATGTAGCGAGGGCCAGCCAACGAGAGCATACAAGTCGCAATGGTGGGTGTTATATGGGGCTTTGGTGACAAAACGGATGGCACTGTGAAAGACTGCATCCAGTTTGCTGAGTAGAGTGTTGGAGGTTATTTTGTAAATGACATCACTGATGTCGAGGATAGGTAGGATTGTCAGTTTTACGAGGGTATGTTTGGCAGTGTGAGTGAAGGAGGCTTTGTTGCGAAACAGGAAGCCGATTGTAGATTTAATTTTGGATTGGAGATGTTTAATATGAGTCTGGAAGGGGAGTTCAGTCTCGCCAGACACCTAGGTATTTGTAGTTGTCCACATATTCTAAGTTAGAACCGTCCAGAGTAGTGATGCTAGTCAGGCGGGCGGGTGCGGGCAGCGATCGGTTGAAGAGCATTTAGTTTTACTAGCGTCTAAGAGCAGTTGGAGGCATTGAAGCTCGTTTGGAGGTTTGTTAACACAATGTCCAAAGAAGGGCCAGATGTGTACAGAATGGTGTCATCTGCATAGAGGTGGTTTTGTCTCAGCTTGTCTTATCTTAGATCATTCATGTATTCCATTCATTACAATGAAATTAGACAAAATGTATGAGATTAGCGTGAGCATGTCACGCCCTGACCTTAGTATTATTCGTTTTCTTTATTATTTTGGTTAGGTCAGGGTGTAACATGGGTGATTATATGGTTTTTGTCCTGTCTAGGGTTTTTGTATGTTTATGGGGTTGTCACCAGTCTAGGGGTTTTGTATGTCTATGGGTGCTTAGATTGGTTCTCAATTAGAGGCAGCTGTTTATTGCTGTCTCTGATTGGGAACCATATTTAGGCAGCCATATTCCTTGAGTATTTCGTGGGTGATTATCTATGTCTATGTGTTAGTTGCCTGTGTCAGCACTATACTTAGCGTTGTTTTTGTAGTTTGTTTAAGTGTTTCTTCGTCTTCATTCAAATAAGATGTATTCATCTCACGCTGCGCTTTGGTCTCCTCCATTCAACGAACGTGACAGAGCAGAAGAGTTGTCAAATCGCTCCACTTTGAGACCCACCAATTAAGTGAAATGGAGATAGGACTGCTGACGCTAACCTCAGGAAACAAACAGGAAGTCATTGAGGGTCAAGCGTTTCAATCCCCCAATCGTAATCAGGCTACAGGGAACCCTTTGATTCTGTAAATCACTCCCATTCACATCCCCTGGGGTCAAGGACCAAAGCGATTTCCTCCTCTGCACTTCCTGACATGACAGGACTGGTGACATACGGGTATAACGGTATGTCCCTGACTAAAACCACCACATCTTTAACCTGGACATACATTTTAGGTGGGCGATAAAGGGCAAAAGGTTTTTTTTAAGTGGTATTGGTCTGTGTTAATTTGTTTTATGTCTTTGATGTCTTTGAATCTTTTGCATGAATGTACAAACCGCCAAATGTTTATAGCTTGGTAAAGATCCAGTAGGCATTTGAGATCATAATGTGACATTTAGCCTGCATATAACAGTTTTTCAGAGCTAGACAGATTGAAGTGTTTGTTGCTGAATGTGAACCACGGAGAAGCTACAGCCTACATTGTAGAGGGGTTGCCAGGTATTTGACAGTAATTTACAGGCAGCTCAGTGGCTAGTAATATTCTGTATTTCATATTACAGTACACCAACTGTAAAATAAATATGCTATCAAAGAATGTACTGTGTAATGACACACAGTACAATGGCATAAAATGTACTGTATTATACTGTAAAAAAAAAGCTACCGTAATCACAGTATTTTACTGTAATTTCACGGGACAGAAGCAAGCAGGATTACTGCTAGGCAAAGTGTTTACACATAACAGCATAGTGTATGGTACTGTATTCTGTGGGGTGGAATTACAGTACCATTCGAAATAAAGCAATTCTTTCCCCGAACCACAACATTTCCCCACAATGCACCATCATTTACAGTATGCTGCTTTACTGTTGATTAGACCCCGAATTGGGGAGTTTGACATCCACAGATGCAATGCCATATTATTTCCCCCTATCTTGCCTGTGCATATTCTAGAACATCTAAATTGATAAATCAAACATTTGACAACACTTACATGTATCTTTTCTCTCCCACCATCTGTTTGTGAAGTGCCACCGAGAACCCAGAGACTTCTCGGAGTCTTTCCTTCCTTGACGACAGGGGACCGCGTGTCCAGGTTGAACCCTTGAAGATAATGTGCACAACAGGACAAGCAACAGGAGGTAGTAGGTTAATCGTAGAGAACCGGAGTAGTTGAAAGATCAAATGTTCAAATGCAGAATTGGTTGTCTTCTTTTTCAAGTGACTATCAAATCTTTCCCACAAGTCAAATAACCGTGCGACTGAGCAGCCCTCAACGAACTCGCATAATTATCGCTACCCCCAAGACACTTTCAGCCTGGTCTCATACACTAGACATTACATAGTAAAAGTAAATCCGGACACTCAAATGATTACATTAAATTATATTTGGTATGGTCACATAATACAAAATTCATAACACATCATACATTTAGCAAATTCGTAACATATTGTACGAATTGTAATTCGTAACGTATCATACGAAATGGATGGTGGACATCCACAAATTAATACATACCATACGAAACGCAACGCAACGCATCGTGCTAATTGTAGCGTCTCATATGTACTATGTTACGTCTACCCATGAGTCCAGGTTGGACAGTTCCAGACTACCAATAGAGCAATTGCTGTAATGCATTGTGAGAATCACTGCCAGGCAGCATAGAGTAGCTAGCCTATTCTCTAGTCTAGACAGTGCATTCTCTAAGTAGTGTGGGAGTTTAGAATATAATATTTAAGTGTGTATATTGTGCCCCAAAGAGAAAGTGGTGATTGGAATAATCATGGATGGAAGACAAATTGCGAGAATCCTTCTTTTTTTTAACCTAAACTTTGACAATAACCTTCCCCTTCTGCAATACAGATCATTTGCAATTGGATACATGGAGTGTATGATCACTTTTGAATAACACTGAACAAACGTGTTATAACAACACACACTGTCCACACTGCCTATAGTAGTTGAAACGTTTATGGGCAGAGTCCTATGATGTCATTAAAGAATACAAACCGCATGACTTAGTTAAGTTGATCTTTCTTAGAAGTATGCCATGCCATTTCACATAATAATGCTGTGAGTAGACAGTGTATGCCCCCAAGACACGTCCCTCTCTGTGAGGTTTCCCGTAGTTATGCTTTTGATGATGTCTGTCTTGGGTAACAGGTTCAGAATCAATTTTCAGAATCACAAAGCCAGGTTGTCGTCATCCTTCCTCTTGTTTTCCCCTTCAATAATTCACGTTATCCCTCACTTCCTCTCCTCTCTATCCCTTATGTTTCTCAACCATTGTAGATGTTTTCCACAACCTTGTTCTGAGCAGGCACACCAGGCAGCAGCTGCTGTGACAGTTATTGCTGGCTGAAGAAAACGTTGTTTTGACTTGAACGCACCTCTACTTCGGAGTAACATTTGTGAAATGGTTATGAGCGAGTAACAACCTGAAAAATCAGGATGAAAGAATCATTTTTCTGCCCGATGTTGAAATGTCACATCGGGCATTCAACAGAGTCTGGGCTCTATTTTCGGCTGGTGTTTAACCAATGCAATGTCATACTTGTCACGCCTTGGTCGTAGTATTTTGTGTTTTCTATATTTATTTGGTCAGGCCAGGGTGTGACATGGGTTATTGTGGTGTGTTTTTGTCTTAAGGGTTTTGTGGGTTGTCTACGTAGTCTATGGCTGCCTGAGGCGGTTCTCAATCAGAGTCAGGTGATTATCGTTGTCTTTGATTGGGAACCATATTTAGGCAGCCATATTCTGTGAGTGTTTCGTGGGTGATTGTTCCTGTCTTTGTGTTTGCACCAGATAGGGCTGTTTCAGTTTTCGTTATTTCATTTCGTTATTTTTGTAGTTTCTGTATGTAAGTTTTTCCTTCATTAAAATATCATGAATCATCATCATGCTGCATGTTGGTCCGATCCTTGTTCTACCTCTTCGTCAGAGGAGGAGATAGAAGAGAGCCGTTACAATACTTGAGTAAAAGTAAAGATACCTTAATAGAAAATGACTCAAGTAAAAGTGAAAGTCACCCGGTAAAATACTACTTGAGTTAAATTCTATAAGTATCTGGTTTAAAATGTACTTTCTGTAAGTACAGTGGTGGAAAAAATACTCAATTGTCATACTTGAGTAAAAGTAAATGCTATACATCAAATTCCTTATATTAAATGAGCCAGATGCCACAAATATATCGTTTTTTTACACCCTGATAAGTAGACTTTAGCCTACTGTAGATGATTCAGGAAGGAGAGGATAAAGGGGCTGTAGGACCGCTGACAGCATGGTATGTCACGATATCACGTCACAACACACACAGACGGCTACAAGGACCTTGGTGACAAGACACATCTCAGAATACACATACAGTTCACCCAGAAAAAAAAATATTCTACAGGATTCTACACCAAGCCATAACAGTCAACAGTCCAACTTTCCCAGATCACGTGGGGTTGCCTGGGAACCAGATGGCAGATGACAACACCAACATCATAGTTCCAAAGTCAAAAACTGTAATGAAGTCACTCATCAGAATCAAAAAAACAAACAAATGACTAAAGGAATGGACAGAAGGGGGAAAAGGAAGGAATACATACTCCATCCACCCACTGGTTTCTGAGTTGGGCATCTCCGGCGCGGCCCACGCTTGGATTGCGTCCTACCTGACAGGTCGCTCCTACCAGGTGGCGTGGCGAGAATCTGTCTCCTCACCACGCGCTCTCACCACTGGTGTCCCCCAGGGCTCTGTTCTAGGCCCTCTCCTATTCTCGCTATACACCAAGTCACTTGGCTCTGTCATAACCTCACATGGTCTCTCCTATCATTGCTATGCAGACGACACACAATTAATCTTCTCCTTTCCCCCTTCTGATGACCAGGTGGCGAATCGCATCTCTGCATGTCTGGCAGACATATCAGTGTGGATGACGGATCACCACCTCAAGCTGAACCTCGGCAAGACGGAGCTGCTCTTCCTGCCGGGGAACGACTGCCCGTTCCATGATCTCGCCATCACGGTTGACAACTCCATTGTGTCCTCCTCCCAGAGCGCTAAGAACCTTGGCGTGATCCTGGACAACACCCTGTCGTTCTCAACTAACATCAAGGCGGTGGCCCGTTCCTGTAGGTTCATGCTCTACAACATCCGCAGAGTACGACCTTGCCTCACACAGGAAGCGGCGCAGATCCTAATCCAGGCACTTGTCATCTCCCGTCTGGATTACTGCAACTCGCTGTTGGCTGGGCTCCCTGCCTGTGCCATTAAACCCCTACAACTCATCCAGAACGCCGCAGCCCGTCTGGTGTTCAACCTTCCCAAGTTCTCTCACGTCACCCCGCTCCTCCGCTCTCTCCACTGGCTTCCAGTTGAAGCTCGCATCCGCTACAAGACCATGGTGCTTGCCTACGGAGCTGTGAGGGGAACGGCACCTCAGTACCTCCAGGCTCTGATCAGGCCCTACACCCAAACAAGGGCACTGCGTTCATCCACCTCTGGCCTGCTCGCCCCCCTACCACTGAGGAAGTACAGTTCCCGCTCAGCCCAGTCAAAACTGTTCGCTGCTCTGGCTCCCCAATGGTGGAACACACTCCCTCACGACGCCAGGACAGCGGAGTCAATCACCACCTTCCGGAGACACCTGAAACCCCACCTCTTTAAGGAATACCTAGGATAGGATAAAGTAATCCTTCTCACCCCCCCCCCTTAAAAGATTTAGATGCACTATTGTAAAGTGGCTGTTCCACTGGATGTCATAAGGTGAATGCACCAATTTGTAAGTCGCTCTGGATAAGAGCGTCTGCTAAATGACTTAAATGTAAATGTAAATGTAAATGTTTCAATCAGCAATAACCACAAATAACTCTCGACATGATCAGAAACCATAATCACCCGTCTAGGAATATGACTCAATGGCCTCATTCACTCACTCCAAAAGATAGGAAAACACAAAACAGGTTAACGTCCCAACTGTTCTATAGTAGAAACTACAGATCGGATCCTCCTTGACTCTCTAACCTATGAACATCAAAGGCAAATGCTCAGAAGAACGATCTCAACCCTGAGAAAAAGCTTCAACCTCTCCAACTTAATCAAAAGCTGTCCTGAAAAAAACAGTAATGCACTTCAAAATAAATTCCTTCCTCCAATCATGTACACTTGAGTGCAGAATCTAGAACATATATATATATAGCACAGCTAAGGGCTTTTCTTATGTGGATACAGACCGTGGATACAGACCTTAGCTGTGGTATACTGGCCATAAATCACACCTTGAGGATGCCTTATTGCTATTATAAACAGGTTACCAACTAAATTAGAACTGTAAACAAGTAAGTTTGCTATTCCACAGCTTTCAGCCAATCAGCATCCAGGAGCCAAACTACCCAGTTTATGATACAGATTATAAACTGGGTGGTTGGAGCCCTGAATGCTGATTTGCTGACAGCCGTGGTATATCAGACCATATACCACGGGTATGACAAAACATTTATTTTTACTGCTCTAATTACTTTGGTAGCCAATTTATAACAGCAATAAGGCACCTTAGGCGTTTGTGGTATATCGCCAATATACCACGGTTAAGGGCTGTGTCCAGGCACTCCGCGTTGTGTCGTGCAGAGAACAGCTCTAAGCCGTGGTATATTGTCCATATACCACACCCCCTGGGACCTTATTGCTTAATTACACAATGGGTGGGTCTAATCCTGAATGCTGATTGGTTAAAACCACATTCCAGCCACTGTCTATTCCACTAGATTAAAATAACGGCTAAATCTATGAAGTTAAAATGCCTATTCACTCTGTTCCATCTGACTGTGCAATCCACTGTCTCATCTCCCCAGCCAGGCAATTTATAAACTTGATCTCCACTATAAAAAGCATCTAGACATTATCTCACATTTCTTTTAGACTAACATTTAGTTTTCAACAGCGGAGATTTGTATAAACCTTGCTGTCAGTCTCTCCGACATTTGCAACATTGTTTCAATATTCAAATTTGAGCTCCAGCTGTCCCATATTAATGAACGTGTCAGGACGAGACAGACAGGCAGGTAGCATGTCTCAGCCAGTCAACATGAATCAGCTGGCATCATTTTAATGGATATATACATATAAATGTACATTTTAAAAAGGTAAAACTAAACGATGTGCAGCTAGTCTTTCCAGCTTCAGTTTGAAGTGATTGTGTTAGCTGTGTTGTTGGCTATCTCCTCTGAACAACAGTGTCCTGACGAGAGCACATTTTCTATGCCAGGCGAAATTGCGCCTCATTAGCTCATTGTTATGGATGTATCCAAATAATTGTCACTATAAAACAGCTTAAACAAATGCAAATACAGTTACTGTTGTTGTCTGGCTGCAATGTTGACGTGACTGTAAGTTAGCCATAGTTGGCTAGCTAGCAAGCAAAGGATAAGAACGTTGCCCGCCAGTATGGCAAATGAAACATTTAGAACGAATGACTGGGTCGTGTCCATAGATACAGAACAAAAAGATTGAAAATCTGGGTCGCGTCTCTGGCAACCGAACCGATAGAACGAACGATCAGTCGGCTTGGGTAGCAACCCTAGATTTGTGTGGGGACTATATCTTGTGGAAGAGTGAAATAGTATGAATAATTTCATCAAAATAACATTTTTGAATGAAAATATGTCAATCGCTATTTGAATATCTTGGTAACCCATGTATAAAAGTGATAATGCCCTCGAAGCTGGTGTTTGGAGGATGTATTGGCACGGTTGGCCGGCCCTTGACACCCGTGCCAATATATCGTCCAAACACCGGCTTCTCGGGCATTATCACGTAATTATATTCACCTCATGCGTCTTAGTTTACAGTATATAACACATTCCAGCCATACTAATTCCTAATTCTATGGTTGGAATATACTGTATAATAGTTCAAACCCAGACATTCCTTAGATTTGGACGCAGAATTCAGTAATATGGTATTGAATTTCTCTTGACAGTGTTGTCAAGTCATTGGTATTATTTTTGACACGATCATTGATGAATACCAGGAGATGTGTTGATGATGGCAGGGAGTATATGTGGTTCATAGTAAGTGTATCGAATGATGAGACCTCTCAATATTGAATCACCCTTGTGGTAACAATCCAAAACAGTTTGCATGCAATGTAAGTCTTGAGGAAGCACCAAGTTGCACTTTCTGCTCGATAAATGCCACACGGTTTCACCCACAGTAGAGGTTGTAGTTAGGTTTCACACCATGGCTGCCACATAGCAGAACCAACAGGTCTATCTCTTTCCCACGGTCCCAGCCTGGCAAATGAGAGGTGGACAGAGTCTAAGCACTCACAGACAGACAACAACTCCATTCTGTATACACAGGGGAACTAGGCTACATCCCAAATGACACCCTGTTCCCTACATACAATACTTCTGACCAGAACCCTATGGGGACTACATAGGGAATAGGGTGCCATTTGGGACATCAACATAGTCAACTACAACTTCAAATACTATTTCAAATAATTGCAAATACTTTATCTGGGCTTGATTGAGTTTGTCTGGCTTAATAGAGAAGTAGAAGAGTCCCAATAATCCCATCTGGCACTCCAGGTAGGCTACAGCAACAACAACAAAAAAATACTATTTGAAACCAGGTCTGCTGACAAGCAACAGAAAATGTGCAAATCTCTGCCAACGTCTCTCCTAATCAGACTGTCACAACAAGTCTCTTTCCTTAGTGTAGCGTACATAATATTGGACAATGGCTTTTGGAGTAGAAATATCTTCAGCTATTATTAAGGTGGTGAGGAAAAATATTATATCCACGCTATTTTAGAATTGGGTTAACTGTATATTAAACATTCAAACTCATCGAAGAGACATTGATGATGGTTTGACTTTAAACCAAATGAGCTTTCTGACACAAGCTGTAATGGATTCATTTCGAGGTTGTTTGAGACTATTAGACGGAGTAAGAATCATTTGAATAACTCTGAAACTATGTGCTGTATGTATGAACCTTGTCAGTCTTAATGACCAAGGATGTCTCTAGGCCTACATTTACCGAATCCCTTCTTGTTAGCAGTGCTTCAGAGATATCAAGTCAAAATGTTTATTTCAGTGGTCAAGTATGTAATGTATCGAGTATCGAGTTTGTTCAGAGCTACAAATATGATGCATCTCCACGGTGTGATTCTCTAACATGGCATTGTCGACGCCATGACTGGCCTGTGAGGATCAGGTTACCGCGGATCACCGTTCTACAGAGATATCTCTCATTCCCGCTGAGGGGGAGAGGTATATAGGGATTGATGGGAAGGGGTTGTGACAGCTTTCGCCCATTGTAAATCTTAAGGCAGCAGACGAATCCTTGGTCCTGTTGGGGACTGGAATGTCTTCGTGTGGGCCTTATGGAGAATCTACCTCAGAACTGCAACATGCAATACATGGACTATGGGACACTATATTTCATCAGCCAAAATGGTGGTAACAATGACAGATGGAATATGAAAAGCAATGTCGTTTCTGTTATGTTATTAGAAGTTAAATGATGACGTTATAATGAAAACTTGAAGAGTTTTCATAATCTGTACATGATGTTTACATACTGTGCGTTGCGTAGAAAATATCCAGATCAAAGAGAATGTTTTTGTAAAGGTGAACTGTGAACTTGTCTCAACTAGATCAGAGTAAAATCCTAATATCTTGCTACGCCCCAAGAAACCCAGAGAGCATGCCATGAAGATGAAAACGCCCTTTGTGGCCCGAGGGTATAACACTTGTGAATTAAGAATTTACTACATGCAGACTAAGTTGACCGTGTGCTGCAGCCAAGGTCTACGGATAGTCGTGATCCCAAAACACAACACGAGGAAGAGCACAAGGGAACCTATTAACAATCAAGGCTACGGTTGATTACTGTATCTAAGAAGGTGAATTCAAGAAGAACCAGCCAGTTATTCTCTTCGAATCATTGGTTGTCTACACGGACCTCCTACCCAAGCTGGGAGCATTGACACGGCTGATTAGCTTCCTCAGAAGTCCACTCTCACAGATCGAGTGCAAGGGAAAAGACCACTAAGAGAATGGACACTGACATCGTGTCGACAATCAGAGAATTACACCTGGAAAATTAAGGAAATGTGGCCATTGAAAGAAGGTCGTCGGCTCAACCTCATAAGAGGAACTCTGTCCACGAAGAGATACCCAACGGCGACTTTCAAAAAGTAAATATATTAATTATAATTCTGACCCATAAGAGCAGTAGTTCGGGGCAAGGTCTTAGGGCTAAACTAAGTACAGTTTACAAATGTATCCAAGTGTGCTTTTCTCTCGTGCACTCTCTCTCTCTCTAAATCTCCATCTTGTGTAACACGTGTCATATTGTGTTGGTCCGCTAGGGACCTGTTTCATTGTACTAAGTTCTAATCAATAGCCTTTAGCTTGTTAGTAAATATATAATCAACTCAATTTGTGTGGTATGGAATGATTTAGTGAGACCCCGGTTTGTGCAGATTTACGAATTATGAGACGTTCAGAATGAGACTGCTATGAAATGCATATTCTGATATTCTTTGAGTTAATTTTGTAAACGGTAATTCATTAAATCGCCGGCAGCATACCACCCTGCATACCACTGCTGGCTTGCTTCTGAAGCTAAGCAGGGTTGGTCCTGGTCAGTTCCTGAATGGGAGACCAGATGCTTCAGGAAGTGGTGTTGAAGGGCCAGTAGGAGGCACTCTTACCTTTGGTCTAAAAAAAATATCCCAATTACCCCAGGGCAGTGATTGGAGACACTGCCCTGTGTAGGGTGCCGTCTTTCGGATGGGACATTAAATGGGTCTCCTGACTCTGAGGTCATTAAAGATCCATTGGCACTTATCGTAAGAGTAGGGGTGTTAACCCCAGTGTCCTGGCTAAATTCCCAATCTGGCCCTCAAACCATCATGGTCACCTAATAATCTCCAGTTTACAATTGGCTCATTCATCCCCCTCCTCTCCCCTGTAACTATTCCCCATGTCGTTGCTGCAAATGAGAACGTGTTCTCCTGTCAACTTATAAAGGATAAATAAAATGTAAAAATAAATACATGTAAAAAACTTTTCCCATGGTGCCCCAGGTTACTGAGTTAATGGTTGCCTGATTAATTTAATCACGTAATTATAAACAGTTAATAATTCAATGAATAGCAGTCGTCACATTAATGATACAATGTCACGACACCAACCATGCCATTAGTATGATGCTTATACTTATGGTCACGCTGGTATAAAGGATTTGGAGACTGGCACATCTGGGTTTTTAATACACCCAAAACATACACTTATACAAAACACTCAGATGTACCCAAACAAAAGAGCGAGGGTAATCTTCATAGAACAACACGGGACGAGACCCATAATACACAAAGCACAAAACACGCAGCACAAGCTGAGACAACGCATAGATACTCACACGACCAATGGACATGGGAACAATAATCGACAGCCCAATGGGGAAACAAAGGCACATTTATACAAATACAGTCAGTGAGGAATTGGAACCAGGTGTGCGTAATGACACAGTTCAGTGCAGCCTAGAAGGCCCGGTGATGTCGACCTCCGGAACTGGTTAACAGAGTGAGCAGCAGTACCGGGGGGATCCGTTACACTTATCTAATCTGTGCCCCTGACAAGGGAGCTGCTGCCTGAGTGCTTTGTTAAACTCTGCAAACTCTGCACATTACCAATGGAAGATTGGTAATAAATGTTTTATCGATGTGTAGTGGTTCAACATTTATACATATTTGGTTCTTAATTATTGCACGGTTTATTCAGTTTGTCAGTCCCCTCAGGCTTCAGGTCATCTGTAAACATTGTGATACAGAAAGTGATCATTTCCTGTAAATCACAGATCATTTCCTCAGAATGCTAACATGGATCACAGTGTTGGTCTCTCTTATCTCTCTCAGATGCAGCAGGAACGGTATCAATTCTGCGCATCAGTTCTACCTTAGCCATGCTAAAATCTATTGAATAGCAGGCTCATCTCTGTCTAGCAGATGACTATGATATGTGGGTGTTTTTTTACCTACCTTAGTTGAATGCACTGATGGTAAGTTACTCTGGAAAAGAGCACTGGTTAAATATTTAAAATGTAAAAATGTACATCCCTTCATTTACCATAGCCCTTGGTTTATCATAGGTCTGGGCTACAGACAGCTCTGTATTAAGACATTACATTGTAAAATATCCATTGCCGTCACAGCACGGTGTACAGGTGCAGTCTCCACACAATGTGTGGCCCAGAACACAGTTGATTTCCATGGCAGAGGTTAACAGTACATGGTCCAAAGACAGGCCCATCCATTCATGTCTATTCATTAAGCCGTCTCAGTGGGGCTCAATGGGGGATTTACCGCAACTAAGATAGAGCACACACAATTTCACCAGGGCGACTCTGGCAGCTCCTGACTGACAGGCGGCTCTGGCGGCTCTTGGCTGACGGGCGGCTCCGGACAGGAGGGAGGCTCTGGAAGCGCTGGACAGGAAGGATACTCTGGAAGCGCTGGACAGGCGGGAGCACCTGGAGGAAGGAGACCGAGAGACAGCCTGGTGCGTGGGGCTGCCACAGGAGGCCTGGTGCCTCCTCCCCGGATGGACCGGACCGTGGAGGCGCACTGGAGGTCTCGAGCACCAAGCCTGCACAAACTGTCCTGGCTGGATACCCCCTGTAGCCCGGCAAGTGCGGCGAGGTGGAACAGACCACACTGGGCTGTGCTGGCGAACTGGGGACACCGTGCGTAGGGCTTGTGTCATATAACCCGGGCCGAGGAGACGCACTGGAGACCAGATGCACTGAGCCGGCTTCATTCCTCCTGGCTCGATTCACACTCTAGCCCGGTCGATACGAGGAGTTGCGATGTAGCGCACCGGGCTGTGTGTGCGCACTGGGGACACCGTGCGCTTCACCGCATAACACGGTGCCTGCCCGGTCAACCTCTCTCCACGGTAAGTATGGGGAGTTGGCTCAGGTCTACTACCCGACTTAGCCACACTCCCCATGTGCCCCCCCCCCAATACATTTTTGGGGCTGCCTCTCGTCCCTGTTGCGCTGCCATGCTAACTCCTCATATTGCCACCTCTCGGCTTTAGCTGCCTCCAGCTCTTCCCTGAGGCGGCCATATTCCCCAACCTGTGCCCAGGGTCCCTTACCGTCCAAAATCTCCTCCCATATCCAGGAGTCCAGAACCCGCTGCCTCTCGTTACCACGCTGCTTGGTCCTTTCTTGGTGGGTAGTTCTATAACGATCGTCGTAGGTGGAAGAAGGAGAGAACCAAGGTGCAGTGTGGTACGTGTTCATGATCTATTAATTACACTGAACACTACAACAAAAATAACAAAACGGAACAAACGAAACAGTCCTGTCTGGTACAGAGACAGAGACAGAAAACAACTACCCACAACTCAAGGGCGAAAACAGTCTGCCTAAGTATGGTTCTGTATGGTTAAAAATGCTTTCTTCCGGGTTGGAGCGAGCGGTCGCATCCGCACTTCGGTCCGCAGGTAGTATAACTTTTCATTACATTTCATTACATTTCATTATAGTACAATGGTTTGATTTGTCTAATCTTAGCAATTTCTTCTTAGCTAGCTACATAGCCGTCTTTGTATCAAAGATAATTGCGTAATTATCGTATTTTGTCGTCCTAACGTAGTCTACACTGCTATCTGCCCAGCAGCTAGCCAGCTAGCAAACGTCCACCGTCTACCGAATAGCAGCACTGTAGAAACTATTACACTCAACTGAACGACTTGATTAGTGTAGTGTTAGCTAGCTACATAGTTGTCTTTGCTGTCTTCGTATCCAAGATAATTGTGTAGTTTAGAGTGTGTAGTCTTAGAGTGATTATCTTAATTTACCGAGGTTAGCTAGCCAGCTATTTGTCGTCCTTAACGTAGGTGACACTGCTAGCTAGCCAACAGCTAGCCAACGTCTACCGATTAGAACTTCCGCACTCAACAACCCGGTCGCATTCCGCTTCGCTCCACAGGTAGTATCACATTTTCATTTCATTTCATTACAGCACAACGGTTTGATTTGTTTGATCGTAGCTAGCTACATAGCCGTCTTTGTATCAAAGATAATTGTGTAGTCTAGAGCGATTTTCTAGGTTAGCTAGCCAGCTATTGTCGTTCTTTTAACGCAACGTAACGTAATCAACACTGCTAGCTAGCCAGCTAGCCCCCGAATAGCAGCACTGTAGAAACTATTACACTCAACGGAACGACTTGATTAGTGTAGTGTCAACAACGCAGCCACTGCCAGCTAGCCTACAAAGTCAACAACGCAGCCACTGCCAGCTAGCCTACTTCAGCAGTACTGTATCATTTTAATCATTTTAGTCAATAAGATTCTTGCTACGTAAGCTTAACTTTATGAACATTCGAGACGTGTAGTCCACTTGTCATTCAATCTCCTTGCATTAGCGTAGCCTCTTCTGTAGCCTGTCAACTATGTGTCTGTCTATCCCTGTTCTCTCCTCTCTGCACAGACCATACAAACGCTCCACACCGCGTGGCCGCGCCACCCTAATCTGGTGGTCCCAGCGCGCACGACCCACGTGGAGTTCCAGGTCTCCGGTAGCCTCTGGAACTGCCGATCTGCGGCCAACAAGGCAGAGTTCATCTCAGCCTATGCCTCCCTCCAGTCCCTCGACTTCTTGGCACTGACGGAAACATGGATCACCACAGATAACACTGCTACTCCTACTGCTCTCTCTTCGTCCGCCCACGTGTTCTCGCACACCCCGAGAGCTTCTGGTCAGCGGGGTGGTGGCACCGGGATCCTCATCTCTCCCAAGTGGTCATTCTCTCTTTCTCCCCTTACCCATCTGTCTATCGCCTCCTTTGAATTTCATGCTGTCACAGTTACCAGCCCTATCAAGCTCAACATCCTTATCATTTATCGCCCTCCAGGTCCCCTCGGAGAGTTCATCAATGAGCTTGATGCCTTGATAAGCTCCTTTCCTGAGGACGGCTCACCTCTCACAGTTCTGGGCGACTTTAACCTCCCCACGTCTACCTTTGACTCATTCCTCTC
Organism: Oncorhynchus keta; assembly: GCF_023373465.1. NCBI lineage: Eukaryota > Metazoa > Chordata > Actinopteri > Salmoniformes > Salmonidae > Oncorhynchus > Oncorhynchus keta. The sequence continues at coordinate 16,948,844 of NC_068452.1, read as the reverse complement.
TGCCTCCTTCTTTCCACTCCTCTCCTCTTTTGACCTCACCCTCTCACCTTCCCCCCCTACTCACAAGGCAGGCAATACGCTCGACCTCATCTTTACTAGATGCTGTTCTTCCACTAACCTCATTGCAACTCCCCTCCAAGTCTCCGACCACTACCTTGTATCCTTTTCCCTCTCGCTCTCATCCAACACTTCCCACACTGCCCCTACTCGGATGGTATCGCGCCGTCCCAACCTTCGCTCTCTCTCCCCCGCTACTCTCTCCTCTTCCATCCTATCATCTCTTCCCTCTGCTCAAACCTTCTCCAACCTATCTCCTGATTCTGCCTCCTCAACCCTCCTCTCCTCCCTTTCTGCATCCTTTGACTCTCTATGTCCCCTATCCTCCAGGCCGGCTCGGTCCTCCCCTCCCGCTCCGTGGCTCGACGACTCATTGCGAGCTCACAGAACAGGGCTCCGGGCAGCCGAGCGGAAATGGAGGAAAACTCGCCTCCCTGCGGACCTGGCATCCTTTCACTCCCTCCTCTCTACATTTTCCTCCTCTGTCTCTGCTGCTAAAGCCACTTTCTACCACTCTAAATTCCAAGCATCTGCCTCTAACCCTAGGAAGCTCTTTGCCACCTTCTCCTCCCTCCTGAATCCTCTTCCCCCTCCCCCCCTCCTCCCTCTCTGCAGATGACTTCGTCAACCATTTTGAAAAGAAGGTCGACGACATCCGATCCTCGTTTGCTAAGTCAAACGACACCGCTGGTTCTGCTCACACTGCCCTACCCTGTGCTCTGACCTCTTTCTCCCCTCTCTCTCCAGATGAAATCTTGCGTCTTGTGACGGCCGGCCGCCCAACAACCTGCCCGCTTGACCCTATCCCCTCCTCTCTTCTCCAGACCATTTCCGGAGACCTTCTCCCTTACCTCACCTCGCTCATCAACTCATCCCTGACCGCTGGCTACGTCCCTTCCGTCTTCAAGAGAGCGAGAGCTGCACCCCTTCTGAAAAAACCTACACTCGATCCCTCCGATGTCAACAACTACAGACCAGTATCCCTTCTTTCTTTTCTCTCCAAAACTCTTGAACGTGCCGTCCTTGGCCAGCTCTCCCGCTATCTCTCTCAGAATGACCTTCTTGATCCAAATCAGTCAGGTTTCAAGACTAGTCATTCAACTGAGACTGCTCTTCTCTGTATCACGGAGGCGCTCCACACTGCTAAAGCTAACTCTCTCTCCTCTGCTCTCATCCTTCTAGACCTATCGGCTGCCTTCGATACTGTGAACCATCAGATCCTCCTCTCCACCCTCTCCGAGTTGGGCATCTCCGGCGCGGCCCACGCTTGGATTGCGTCCTACCTGACAGGTCGCTCCTACCAGGTGGCGTGGCGAGAATCTGTCTCCTCACCATGCGCTCTCACCACTGGTGTCCCCCAGGGCTCTGTTCTAGGCCCTCTCCTATTCTCGCTATACACCAAGTCACTTGGCTCTGTCATAACCTCACATGGTCTCTCCTATCATTGCTATGCAGACGACACACAATTAATCTTCTCCTTTCCCCCTTCTGATGACCAGGTGGCGAATCCCATCTCTGCATGTCTGGCAGACATATCAGTGTGGATGACGGATCACCACCTCAAGCTGAACCTCGGCAAGACGGAGCTGCTCTTCCTCCCGGGGAAGGACTGCCCGTTCCATGATCTCGCCATCACGGTTGACAACTCCATTGTGTCCTCCTCCCAGAGCGCTAAGAACCTTGGCGTGATCCTGGACAACACCCTGTCGTTCTCAACTAACATCAAGGCGGTGGCCCGTTCCTGTAGGTTCATGCTCTACAACATCCGCAGAGTACGACCCTGCCTCACACAGGAAGCGGCGCAGGTCCTAATCCAGGCACTTGTCATCTCCCGTCTGGATTACTGCAACTCGCTGTTGGCTGGGCTCCCTGCCTGTGCCATTAAACCCCTACAACTCATCCAGAACGCTGCAGCCTGTCTGGTGTTCAACCTTCCCAAGTTCTCTCACGTCACCCCGCTCCTCCGCTCTCTCCACTGGCTTCCAGTTGAAGCTCGCATCCGCTACAAGACCATGGTGCTTGCCTACGGAGCTGTGAGGGGAACGGCACCTCAGTACCTCCAGGCTCTGATCAGGCCCTACACCCAAACAAGGGCACTGCGTTCATCCACCTCTGGCCTGCTCGCCTCCCTACCACTGAGGAAGTACAGTTCCCGCTCAGCCCAGTCAAAACTGTTCGCTGCTCTGGCCCCCCAATGGTGGAACAAACTCCCTCACGACGCCAGGACAGCGGAGTCAATCACCACCTTCCGGAGACACCTGAAACCCCACCTCTTTAAGGAATACCTAGGATAGGATAAAGTAATCCTTCTCACCCCCCCCCCCTTAAAAGATTTAGATGCACTATTGTAAAGTGGCTGTTCCACTGGATGTCATAAGGTGAATGCACCAATTTGTAAGTCGCTCTGGATAAGAGCGTCTGCTAAATGACTTAAATGTAAATGTAATGTAAATGGTTCTCAATCAGAGACAACGATTGACAGCTGCCTCTGATTGGGAACCATACCAGGCCAAACACATAGAAATACAAACATAGAACAGAACATAGAATGCCCACCCCAACTCACGCCCTGACCAACCTAAAATAGAGACATAAAAAAAGGAACTAAGGTCAGGACGTGACACCCTGATTCAGATGACCATCCTACCCATGCTAGATTACGGAGACATAATTTATATTTTATATATATTATAGATCGGCAGATAAGGGTCCTCTCGAGCGGCCAGATGTCCTTTACCATTCGGCCATCAGATTTGCTGCAGCTACCAACTGGAACGAGCTGCAACAAACACTCAAACTAGACAGTACATTTTTTTTATGACCAATTTTTCCCACGAAGGACCTCCTTCCTGTTCAAGTGAGCACAGCACAACAAGTTGAGTCCAAAAATGTCTGGTATGCTGCTGCATAAATGATGTAATTTCACAGTAGAACAAAATAACTCCCACCAAATTCTACTACATTCCAGAATTTGAGAACTGAACCATATCCATGATTCATATGCCATAGACGTAGGACATTGCCGACATGAGTCAGTTTCCTTTTAAAAGGCAATAATGGAGAATGCACTTCATTTTGTAAAAACATCCTGCCAATGTCAGGGCAAAAGAGTAAATCCTTCATTACAATGAGTCCACAGAAAAGTGGATAGGGGGGAAGGGGTTTCAGAATGGCCTGCACAATCACATTGTAATGGGTTACAGTACCTGTACTGCCCTGAAAGCAAACAGAACTAAAACCAGGTGTGTATCTGCCATATCTGACCAGGTGAATGAGAAGAGATGACTAGCCAACAGATGATTACATATTGCTTATACAGGCAATAAGCATGTAATAATGTGGTAGAGTGAGCTAGCTTGTAAGCGTTTCACTGCACTTTCTATACATTCTGTAAACTGTGTATGTGAAAATTACAATTTAATCTCCCAATGTATTCAACTTGTATTTTATAACACACAGTTGAGAATGACATTCAAGCGATTAATACAGCAATTTAAGTATTCTAAGCATCCCATATCTTCTCTTTTCTAGCACTAACTACTATAGTATATGTCCTCATACATCCTCTCTAAAACGCAAGAGCACCAAAGTGGGGAAGAGTTCCCCCTGCTGGCCTGTTGACATCACTTCAAGCAGATCAGAAAATGTCTTTATTTATGGGGTTGTCTCAATCAGTTACACTCTTACGCTCTTATGACAGACAGAGTTCTTAGAAAATAGCGAGTATTGTAGATTATAAAATGCCGTTTTAGACAGTTTTATTTTTTTTGTGGACTAAAGCCATTAAAAGATCCTGTTGGTATGAATCGTATTTATAGTAAGGTTTCGTTTATTGTCATGCTGTAGAACATTGGCAGCTAAGCGCTGAATTGCATTGGAAAAAATAAACGAATAACTACATAAATAAATCAATCATGTGAAATCATGTGATATATTCCTAAAAACTGTAACGTTCTACCTGCTGGGATAGATGACGAAATGCAATGGTTTGTAAAAACCTGCTTGTTTTCGAAAGCGAAAGCGATTTGTGGTTTGTATTCATCGATGGCATCATCTCCCGCGACAGAGGCTGTCCTACGTTCATGGCTAGAAGGGTTCATAATTGTCAAAGTATTATTTATTTATTTGCATTTTTGCTAACCCTAAACCGTTTTCCTAAACTTAACCTAATTTTCCCAACATGCTTCGTTAATCATTACATTTGATCGAGCTGTAAATAAGAAATTAGGTCCAAAATAAATCGTTTTAATTACCCTTTTTATATTCCAATGTTAATTTGTTTTACAGCGAAATAATTAAATGCCATGGAGTACATTAAGATACGTGTCGAGTCCAACTATTGTGTTCCTTTAACAGAGTAGCTATACGATTAGTTACACTTTCCATCCCTTGGGAGAGAGGATATAAAAAGTATGCCTTTAAATGCTTATACTGTAGGCTATCATGCCTACTGAATAAAGGTCAAGTGTAACAAAACATACATAGGCTACTGTATTTAAAAATAAATTGCAGTGAAGAGCAATGTGTGCCTGCCATTACATTCTTCTCTGTTTTGATGATGTACTGGTTCAAATAAGTATTTACATAGCCAATGATTTGAGCAGCATTCTTGCGCACACCTGCACACAGAAGACCAGAGCGCAGCATTTCGTCAACAGCTCTGCAAGGTGAATAAGTGGAATGTACAATTCTCTTTCAGTTTCCTCGCTTGAAATGTCCTCTTTTTTTTCCCCCGTAGGGAATTACATATTACCTCATCCATTGTATTTCAATGAGGGAGACTATAAATCTAGGGCACGTAGCCCAATGTTGAGAAGTAGTGTTCAGGGATGTATCAACTGACTGAACACATGGCTACTCTTAACGTGTCCTTTGTGGTACATCTTCTGTGTATAGTTGTTCTTAACCCGGTTGTGTATGCCAAATGCAGTGACCGAAACGGGCAAATATATTATCTTTCTCGAACTCGCCAGACCCTCAATGATCTTGCCATGGTATGTAAATGTCTTTAACCTATTACAAATTGAGCATATAGGCAGGAGACGTATATGGCAGAGACGTATGTGGAAATATGCCTCTGAATATAGGCTGTAGCATATATAGTGTGCGATCACAAGTTATTTATTCTATCTGCAAAGTAGATTATTGGAGCTTCATTCATTCATATATTCGGTTGTTTTATTGAGATATGGTGTCTTTTGTGTGCGGTATAGGAGAGGAGACAAATGGGCTGTATCCAAGAGGCGGAAAGGATAATGGTCCAACGTCCAACGCTTTCAATAGAGGTGATGCTCAGGAGATCATGAGTGGCTACAATTCTAGTGTTTGTCTAGTTCAATTGTATGTTTACACGGAGTGTTATTGTGATTACAGGAGGGGGAAAAGCTTTGGACACTGAAACTTGCGTTTCAACTAGCCAGCGAGCTCTTCCAACAAAACCTAACACTTGTGAAATGGAATACCTTCAAAATCAGGGAGCTCCAAGACCTTCTTGCTCGACAAAATATGACCTATTCAGAATGTGTACGTTCCGAATGTTTGAGTTGTATACTCTAGCTTTTAAACAATTATTATTATTGTTATTATTATTATTATTCATGTAATCTCATTGATATTTATATTAATGTTGTTTGTTGTTTACTAATTCAGGTCAGAGACATGAGTGTGCGTCTAAACCTTCCAATTGAAAATATGGTTAAGAAGTACTTCAAACAGCTGGACGACTTTGTTTTACATGAGGTAAAACATCTCATACGTTGCATTTTGTGGTCCTTCTGTGGCTCAGTTGGTAGAGCATGGCGCTTGTAACGCCAGGGTAATGGGTTCGATTCCCGGGACCACCCATACGTAGAATGTATGCACACATGACTGTAAGTCGCTTTATATAAAAGCGTCAGCTAAATGGCATATATTATTATTATATTATTTTTTTTTGTCAATTGTGTTTCAAACGTTAACTATTAAGAGGGGTGGAGTGGGCCTAGCCTATACCTATGATGTATGACGTATTATTTTCACCTAAAACATATTTGTTTCACGTTTTTTCTTTCAGCGTTTCAGCTCCTGCTCATGGGAGGTCGTGAGAGCTGAAATGGGGAGCATCCTAAGGTATTTTTACAAGAAATCAAAAATGTCAAGAAAACACGCGTGAGAGTAGCATTCCTTGTCGTTCAATTCTGCGTCAAAAAAAAATTTCTGTTTAATTTATTAATTATTCCACTGTAAAAGCGTTATATATTTATGTTATTTATCCGCGTTGCAAATAATTACCATGTACGCTATAATATTTAAATAAAAAAGACAAACACGCTATATTTTGGGTTAAGTTGTGGTAGCAATGTTGTACAATTGTGTGGTGTGATGCAACCAATTTGTTTTTCCTTGAAATGTTATCCTATATATATATAATTTTTAATCCTCCTGACAATTGCATACTGTATCAACATAATCTTCGATGGAAAACAAACTCCTTTACAAACTCCTTCTGAATTCCTGAACTCCAGCCATATTTCCCTGCACTTTAAGACATTATCATATCACTGTAAAACATGGTTGAGTTGTATAGTTATTCATAATATTAAGTACATATACATATACATATATATACTGGATATCATGCAACATAATTGACGGAATGTTGCGTTATTGTCTTCTGTGTGCAGGTGAGCGCAATGCTGCACAAATGGTAGGCTATGTAAATACTTGTTTGAACCAATCCATGATCGAAACAGATAATAATATAATGGCAGGGACACAGTGTTCTTCACGCAATGTATTTTTAATACAGTAGCCTATGTATTTTTTTAAAGTTCAATTTTACCTTTATTAAGTAGGCATGACAGCCTACAGTATAAGCATTTCAAGGTGTAACGGATGTGAAATGGCTAGCTAGTTAGCGGTGTTCGCGCTAAATAGCGTTGCTCTGAGACCTTGAAGTAGTGGTTCCCCTTGCTCTGCAAGGGTCGCGGCTTTTGTGGAGCGATTGGGTAACGATGCTTCGTGGGTGTCAGTTGCTAATGTGTGCAGAGGGTCCCTGGTTAGCGCCCGGGTATGGGCGAGGGGACGGTCTAAAGTTATACTGTTACAAAGGCATAGTTTTTATATCCTCTCTCCCAAGGGATGGAAAGTGTAACTAATTGTATGGCTCCTCTGTTACAGAAAGAAAAATATGATGATAATAGTTTGACTCGACACAGGATCGAGATGTATGACTTGCAGCCTAAATGGCATTATTTCGTTGTAAAACAAATTGACATTGGCATATTAAAAGGTCATTCAAACGATTTCTTGGGGACCTGATTTCTTATTAACAGCTAGATACAATGTTATTATTAACGTAGCAAGTTAGGATAATTAGGTTCAGTTTAGGAAAAGGGTTTAGGGGTTAGCAAAAATGCTAAACATTTTATAATAGTATGACAATTAGGAAACATTCTAGCCATGAAAGTGGGACAGCCTCTGTCACGGGGGATGATGACATCGTTGAATAAACCACAAATCGCTTTCACTTCCGAAAACAACCGTTTTTTTTTTTTTTTACATACGACAGCATTTTGTGATCTATAGGTAGACAATAACACGTTCTCATATGGTTTTGAACATAATTTGTATATATTTTTTTATGAATATATCACGATTTCACATTATTATTATGTTTATGTAATTATTTGTTTATTAATTTAAATGAACAGAACTCAGCGCTTAGCTGGCAATGTTGTACACCATGACAATAAACGAAACCTTACTATAAACACGATTCATACCAACTGGATCTTTTTATTTTACCTTTATCTTACTAGGCAAGTCAGTTAAGAACAAATTCTTATTTTCAATGGGTTAACTGCCTGTTCAGGGGCAGAGCGACAGATTTTGTACCTTGTCAGCTCGGGGATTTGAACTTGCAACCTTTTGGTTACTAGCCCAATGCTCTAAACACTAGGCTACCCTGTCGCCTTTGATTGGCTATAGGCCCCAAAAACCGTATCTGTCTAATGCTGCATTATATTCTACAATACTCGCCATTCTCTAAGAATTTCGCCTGTCATATTTCAGTAAGAGTGTTATCTGATTGAGACATCCCCATAAACAAAGAAATGTTCTGATCTGCTTGAAGTGATGTCAACAGGCCAGCAGGGGGCATTATTACCCTTTAGGTGCTCTTGTGAGGACCACAGTTTAGAGAGGATGGATGCTTAAAATTCACGTATGAGGACATATACATAGTAGTTAGTGCTAGCCAAGAGAAGATATGGATGCTTAGAATTGATCATTTACAGTATTAAACGCTTAAATACCATTCTCAACCAGGTGCTTTAAAATATATTTTCAATACATTTACATTTACATTTAAGTAATTTAGCAGACGCTCTTATCCAGAGCGACTTACAAATTGGTGCATTCACCTTATGACATCCAGTGGAACAGCCACTTTACAATAGTGCATCTAAATCTTTTAAGGGGGGTGAGAAGGATTACTTTATCCTATCCTAGGTATTCCTTAAAGAGGTGGGGTTTCAGGTGTCTCCGGAAGGTGGTGATTGACTCCGCTGTCCTGGCGTCGTGAGGGAGTTTGTTCCTAGCATAGTTTGTATGCTAGGCTAGCTCAGTCAACATTATTATTACATGCTTATTGCCTGTATAAGCAATATGTAATAATGAACTCGTCTGTTGCCTACGTCATCTATCCTCATTCTCCAGGCCATCCAGACTGTTAAATAGCCATCACTAGCACAGAGAGGCTGCTGCCTACATACAGACTTGAAATCATTGGCCACTTTAATAAATAGAACGTTAGCCACCTCCACCTCCAGTCCGGTGTTGCTCCTAAGCTGGTCCCCCCCCCCCCCCCACCCCCCACCCCTTCTGCTGGTACCATGCTGTGGTTACCAGATGATTAGTTCACTAAAGTTGTTGTTTTTAGTTAGGCTATGGAAAACATTTCATTTCGCAGTATTTCATACACCGTAACTGTCCACCAGAGGGTAGGGTAGCAGAATTTCTAATTTTAGTGTGAATCCCGCTAAAATGTAATGCTCTAAATCAAAACATCACCTTGGACCTTGGTTAAATAAGTAGTGACACATCAAACATTATGGAAAATATTTATTTCAAGAAAAGAACATAAAAGTAATAATAAAACAATTATAATATACTAATGCTATTGTGGTATACTCTTTGACATATTTATTCATTCTCCCCCCAGTAATCAACTTGCAAAATTGGTAGGCTACAGAATACAGAATGAAATATAAGATAGGACATTTTTAACATGTTCTTATAACTTAAAAAGGTGACCCTGGCCGTGACCCCACTCCCTGCAGGTGTTTCAGGAGGAGTTGGGATATTTTAAAAATGTTACCTTTATTTAACCAGGCAAGTCAGTTAAGAACATATTCTTATTTTCAATGACGGCCTGGGAACAGTGGGTTAAATGCCTGTTCAGGGGCAGAACGACAGATTTGTACCTTGTCAGCTCAGGGGTTTGAACTCGCAGCCTTCCGGTTACTAGTCCAACACTCTAACCACTAGGCTACGCTGCCGCCCCGTGCAAGAAACACATTTCCATTACACATTTGTACAAGAAACACCCACAGGTGACATATATAAGCACACCCCCAAATTATTGTTATTATTATTATTATAATTATGCCTTTACCTAATCTTAATCCAATCAACCTCAGTAAAACTATACCTATACCTAAAGTTAACCTTAACCTAACCCTCATTCCTAAACCTAACCATAACTTTAATATATTTATTTTACCGCTTTGACTAAATTAAGTTTTTCTTCTTCCGGTTGAATATCCACTTCCTGGTTTTATACATTGGGACAAACTTCAGCATAGTTTTTAATGACCCCTGTGAAGCGAATGACTTGGCCTTGAAGTCCTGGATATGCATATTTCCCATCACCTAAAGAATAACCACCTTACCAGTCTGGTGTTAAGCGTAGGCTACCTCTTGTATAGATGTTCTATCTGGACACTGTGGCCAATAACAAAGCGGCAACTGCTTTTGGATACTTTATGGGTGGAGTCGGCAAAAATGGATGGCCTTCTAGGTAAATATTGATATAGTAGAATGAAAAAAAATAATGACTTGTAATTATGCATATTCATCCTAACCACTAATGTATTGTAACGTCTTGTGAGGAGATACTTTCTGTATAAAAACCCTTGACATCTTCCTCATCAAACCTTCTAAAATTTGCTCTCTGGGCTGTATTGACGTGTCCTGAAAAGGACATTTTAGTTTGAAGGGTCATAACTCAGTTATTGTTTTCATATCTACAAAAAATAAGCTATTTCCCTTACTTTCAGAGAGCGAGCTGATCAAGGGGTCGAAAATGTAGATATGGCCAGATGTTCACTGTCCGAGGAATAGGCAGTGGAAGCTATTTTGCTGGCAAAAGTGTCCATAACCAGATTTAATTGAACTGTTCTGTGTTCTTTTTCTCTCTTCCTCTCTGTCTGTCTCGTTGTACATGGAACCTGTCTCACATGCATTAATTTAAAAACATTAAAAGATGTCAGCTGCTAATTTTAAGATTTACGCCACATAAACACTCAGCCATTTTCGCTGGATTATCAACCCCTGTAGCTGCAAAGTCATGATTTCCCTGGGGTTTAGCCTTGCAATAACCAAGTGGTGAGAAACATAGCCCTCTATATTTAAATGTTTCAGGTACACTCCGATAGGTGTCTGCGTCACATACAGTCAGTAACCACTCACAGGGGCACACACAACTTGCATTTCTATAACCTCGAACCCACCTCAGTGTTCACTAATCATGGAGGAAGACCACAGGACCACAACATTTTGTTTCTCTCTGTTAGAGCGGAACGCTTATGGAGAGATGTTTGGAGTGTCAGTACTACAACTTGCTGCACAGTTTGGAGGAAGAAGGCTACCTTGACATGCCAGATTCCATCCACCTCTTCTGTGTGGGATAAGTGTTCCTATCTCGTCTGCGGGCAGATCTGCAGCATTCCACAGAGAGTGGGAATATTCATCCTTTAAGTACAAAAGGTGAACCTGACACCTGTGGCATATCGGAATGCTCCAAACAACTGTGTCTGAGCCAGACTATTGACACATAATTCCACACTATGCAGAGGTACAGTATGTGCTAATATGATAAAAGTCAAGACACTGGGCTGCTTGTACAAAAGCCTGGGAGAACAAAATGTAATGAATGACTTAATTGTAATGAAGAGAAGGGCTGATGTTGTTAGTTTTAGATAGACTGACCTGTAATAGTTGCACTACTACATAACATATATTAACATTAATAGAACTACTGCCCCAACCACCTTGCTATAAGCTAAACACATACAGTATTCCATCAACAATTTATGCAGTGAATCAAACATGACATTGATGCACATTTCTATGACATAAAAGGACCACTAATCTGACTGATTGTCAGTCCTTTTTGGGAAGATTTTTTGGTAGGATTGATTTGATGGTTTTCATCAGTACAGCATGACACCATACTGTTATGGTTAATGATGGTAGAGTAAAATACAGATACCCACTTTTCTGGAGAGACCATGTTCCATACTCTGCTCCTGGCCATGGGCTTACTCGGGCTGTATGAGTAGAAAAACATAGTAAGAAGACTTGCTTCAGCTGTACAGAACAATTTTGTTGTGTTAGTCAAAGGAATTTACGAGTTTAAATTGTTTGAGTCTAGTGTTGACAATTTGAGGCTAGTGTAGTAGTGAGTGTATTATAAATAGTAGTGGGAGAGTAGCTATTACTGACTGTATCCCAGTAGTAGTAAATCAAATCAAATTTTATTTGTCACATATACATGGTTAGCAGATGTTAATTAATGCGAGTGTAGCGAAATGCTTGTGCTTCTAGTTCCGACAATGCAGTAATAACCAATGAGTAATCTAACAATTCCACAACTACTACCATATACACACAAGTGTAAAGGGATAAATAATATGTACATAAAGATATATTAATGAGTGATGGTATAGAACGGCATAGGCAAGATTCAGTAGATGGTATAGAGTACAGTATATACATATGAGATGAGTAATGTAGGGTATATAAACATAAAGTGGCATAGTTTAAAGTGGCTAGTGATACATGTATTACATAAAGATGGCAAGATGCAGTAGATGCAGCAGTTTAAATGAGTACAGTATATACATATACATATGAGATGAGTAATGTAGGGTATGTAAACATTATATTAAGTGGCATTGTTTAAAGTGGCTAGTGATACATTTTTACATCAATTCCCTTATTAAAGTGGCTGGAGCTGAGTCAGTATGCTCAATGTTAGTGGTGGCTGTTTAACAGTCTGATGGCCTTGAGATAGAAGCTGTTTTTCAGTCTCTCGGTCCCTGCATTGATGCACCTGTACTGACCTCGCCTTCTGGATGACAGCGGGGTGAACAGGCAGTGGCTCGGGTGGTTGTTGTCCTTGATGACCTTTATGGCCTTCCTGTGACATCGGGTGGTGTAGGTGGCCTGGAGGGCAGGTAGTTTGCCCCCGGTGATAAATTGTGCAGACCTCACTACCCTCTGGAGAGCCTTAAGGTTGTGGGTGGAGCAGTTGCAATACCAGGCGGTGCTACAGCCCGATATGATGCTCTCGATTGTGCATCTGTAGACGTTTGTGAGTGCTTTTGGTGACAAGCCAAATTTCTTCAGCCTCCTGAGGTTGAAGAGGCGCTGCTGCGCCTTCTTCACAACGCTGTCTGTGTGGGTGGACCAATTCCGTTTGTCCGTGATGTGTACGCCGAGGAACTTAAAACTTACTACCCTCTCCACTACTGTCCCATAGATGTGGATAGGCGGGTGCTCCCTCTGCTGTTTCCTGAAGTCCACAATAATCTCCTTTGTTTTGTTGACGTTGAGTGTGAGGTTATTTTCCTGACACCATACTCCGTGGGCCCTCACCTCGTCCCTGTAGGCCGTCTTGTCGTTGTTGGTAATCAAGCATACCACTTTAGTGTTGTCCGCAAACTTGATTGAGTTGGAGGCGTGCATGGCCACACAGTCGTGGGTGAACAGGGAGTACAAGGAGAGGGCTCAGAACGCACCCTTGTGCGGCCCCAGTGTTGCGGATCAGCGGGGTGGAGATGTTGTTACCTACCCTCACCACTTGTTACCTACCCTCATTGACTGTGTTTGAAGTAGGCATAATAGTTACTATAGCCAGTTAGGCTACTCTTGGTGCGTTCTACAATCCTGCTGAATTTCATCAAATTTGACCAATAGCGGAGAGGAAGAAGCAAAGCGACCTGAGAAAACAGAGGCTCGACTCCGCCCCAAAAATGTGTAGCATGAAAATACAGCGACAAGCAGACAAAGTGGAGATTGTTTTGTCAAGAGGTCAATAAGAGTGTCACATTTGGTCAAAGTGAAATTTAATTGCTAATTTGGAGAGCTCTGAGGTACCACAAAGGATGAGACAAAAAATAAAAATCACCTTTATAAAAAAGCATTGCATAACATATCTTCGTATTTGAGTAGTGGCATAAAGCAGTAGAGTTGAGGCACTTACACAAGTTGCACACATGGGAAGTTGTTTTGTAGCCTAGGGTGCCCTGTTTTTAATACAGCACAAGTGATCGAAATGACAAACTACTTTGACACTGAAACTGAGAATAATCTGAGATCAATACAAACATCCTTGTCTTGAATCCATCAATAGGCTAAACCCAGGTGTGGGAGGACACATATTGTTGGCTGCTGTATGCGGAGGAAATTATAGTCCTAAAAATTCTTTCCAGTTTCACTGACTCACCTAATGATGCGCAGCTCACTCGCCGGTGCTGGCCGATGCGTTGACGCCACATTTAACCATGTGTATGTGAAAAATAAAAATTGATTTGATTTATCTCTTGTTTTCTGTGAAACTATATTTGGAAGTTGAGTACAATGTGTTTCTGCAAGAGAAAACAACTTGCAAAGTAAATAAGTTTCAGTGGCAATGTCAACAAAAGGGAAATGATCACTTTTCAACTTAATTTGTCCTCTAGCAGCTCTCCAATGTTAAATATGAACTTTACAGAACAAAACATAACCTGCTGGTCATCCACGGACATCCAGAGGGGGCTCTGTCAAGGTCATCTTCCAGCACCCCCACTCCGGTGCCCATGGAGTTTTGAGGGGCTTCGCGTAGGGAGACTGGAGGAGGAGCCATCATGTGCACTATCTGTGGCCGCAGAGGGCACAATGCCGGTCGGTGCCGTGTCGGTTCCTCTGGGAGTCAAGGCACTCTGGCGTCACCCCAGGTGAGTCTGCACCACACTCATCCAAAGTCCTCTGTTGACCACCTGTTTGTACCTGTTTCTTTCCCTGATTTTTCCCGCATTCCCAACATAAGGTGCTAGTCGATTCAGGCGGAGATGAGAATTTTATCGACAGAGCATTAGCCCTTAGTTTAGGGATCCCCATTATTCCTGTAGTTAGACCTTTTCCGGTTCACGCACTGGATAGTCAACCTTTAGGGTCCGGGCAAATCAGGGAAGCCACGGAGACGAAGGGGGGGTCACGAGGAGAAAATCAGTCTCTTCCTCATTGACTGTCCTGCGTTTCCCGTAATACTAGGTCTTCCCTCATCATAACCACACTATTTCCTGGCAACAGAGGGCTCTCACGGGGTGGTCTCGAGAGTGCTCGGGGAGGTGTGTAGGGGTTTCCATTGGTGCTACCACTGTGGAAAGTCCAGACCAGGTCTCCACCGTGCGTATCCCCCCCAGAATATAACAATTTGGCTCTCGCCTACTGTAACAAGAAGGCGAATCAATTACCACCTCATCGACGTGGGAATTGTGCGATAAATCTCCTGGCAGACGCTGCGCTTCCCAGGAGTCACGTGTGTCCCCTGTCGCAAGCGGAGATGGTGGCTATGGAGACATATGTCTCTGAATCTCTGCGTCAGGGGTACATTCGGTCCTCCACTTCACCCGCCTCCTCGAGTTTCTTTTTTGTGAAGAAGGATGGCGGTCTACGCCCATGCAATGACTACTGAGGTCTCAGTCAAATCACGGTGAGGTTCAAATACCCGCTACCTCTTATCGCCACGCCGATTGAGTCAATGCATGGGGCGCGCTTCTTCATGAAACTGGATCTCCGGAGTGCGTATAACCTGGTATGTATCCGGGAGGGAGACGAGTGGAAGACAGCGTTTAGTACCACCTCAGGGCATTATGAGTACTTAGTCATGCCATACAGGTTGATGAATGCTCCATCAGTTCTCCAATCCTTGTAGACGAGATTTTCAGGGACCTGCATGGGCAGGGTGTAGTGGTGTATATTGATGACATTCTGATATACTCCGCTACATGCGCCGAGCATGTGTCCTTGGTACGCAAGGTACTTGGATGACTGTTGGAGCATGACCTGTACGTGCATTTCCACATCAGGGGTGGAGATGGAGAGTGACCGCATTGCAGCCGTGCGTAATTGGCCGACACCCACCACGGTAAAGGAGGTGCAGCGATTTTTAGGGTGCTGGCCCATCCGGATCCCTCTTTTTATTGTACCGGCTATATGGCACAGTATGGATCAGACTCCCATACTCTCGGCCTCTTGCCTGGTAGCGCCGGTCATGTGGGAGCTGGACGCAGACATTGAGCAGGCGTTGTGTACAGAGTCCGCTCCCCCCCGGTGTCCTGTCGGGCGTATGTATGTTCCGTCTGCTGTCCGTGACCAGTTGATCTATTGGGCCCATACATCACCCTCCTATGGTCATCCGACTGGGAAGTCCTGGTGGCCCACCTTGGCTAAGGACGTGAGGGTTTATGTTTCCTCCTGCTCAGTGTGTGCCCAGTGTAAGGCTCCGAGACACCTGCCCAGAGGTAAGCTACACCTCTTACCCATTCCACAATGACCTTGGTCACACCTGTCTGTGGATTTTTTTAACCGATCTACCTCTTTCACAGGGAAATACTACGATCCTGGTTGTTGTGGATTGTTTCTCTAAGTCCTGTCGTCTCCTCCCTCTGCCAGGTCTTCCTACGGTGCTACAGACTGTGGAAGCCCTGTTTACTCATATCTTCCGGCACTACGGGGTGCCTGAGGATATACTGTCTGATCGGGGTCCCCAGGTCATGTCGAGAGTGTTGAAGGCATTCATGGAATCAAATCAAATCAAATGTATTTATATAGCCCTTCGTACATCAGCTGATATCTCAAAGTGCTGTACAGAAACCCAGCCTAAAACCCCAAACAGCAAGCATTGCAGGTGTAGAAGCACGGTGGCTAGGAAAAACTCCCTAGAAAGGCCAAAACCTAGGAAGAAACCTAGAGAGGAACCAGGCTATGTGGGGTGGCCAGTCCTCTTCTGGCTGTGCCGGTGGAGATTATAACAGAACATGGCCAAGATGTTCAAATGTTCATAAATGACCAGCATGGTCGAATAATAACAAGGCAGAACAGTTGAAACTGGAGCAGCAGCATGGCCAGGTGGACTGGGGACAGCAAGGAGTCATCATGTCAGGTAGTCCTGGGGCACGGTCCTAGGGCTCAGGTCCTCCGAGAGAGAGAAAGAAAGAAAGAGAGAATTAGAGAGAGCATATGATGTGGGGTGGCCCGTCCTCTTCTGGCTGTGCCGGGTGGAGATTATAACAGAACATGGCCAAGATGTTCAAATGTTCATAAATGACCAGCATGGTCGAATAATAACAAGGCAGAACAGTTGAAACTGGAGCAGCAGCATGGCCAGGTGGACTGGGGACAGCAAGGAGTCATCATGTCAGGTAGTCCTGGGGCATGGTCCTAGGGTTCAGGTCAGTTGAAACTGGAGCAGCAGCATGGCCAGGTGGACTGGGGACAGCAAGGAGTCATCATGTCAGGTAGTCCTGGGGCATGGTCCTAGGGCTCAGGTCCTCCGAGAGAGAGAAAGAAAGAAGGAGAGAATTAGAGAACGCACACTTAGATTCACACAGGACACCGAATTAGGACAGGAGGGGTACTCCAGATATAACAAACTGACCCTAGCCCCCCGACACAAACTACTGCAGCATAAATACTGGAGGCTGAGACAGGAGGGGACAGGAGACACTGTGGCCCCATCCGAGGACACCCCCGGACAGGGCCAAACAGGAAGGATATAACCCCACCCACTTTGCCAAAGCACAGCCCCCACACCACTAGAGGGATATCTGGGGTTCTCGGTCAGCCTTACCCCGGGTTTTCACCCCGAGAATAACGGGCAGGTAGAGAGAGTCAACCAGGATGTGGGCAGGTTTCTGCGGTCCTATTGCCAGGACCGGCCGGGGGAGTGGGCGGCGTTCGTCCCCGTGGCCAGGTGTCTGCGTGCCGCTGGAGCCGAGCATCAAGGGGGGGATACTGTCACGACTTCCGCCAAAGTCGGCTCCTCTCCTTCTTCGGGCGGCGTTCAGCGATCGACATCACCGGCTTTCTAGCCATCGCCGCTCCATTTCTCATATATCCATTTGTTTTGTCTTGTTTCATACACACCTGGTTCCAATTCCGTTATCACTGCATGTATTTAGTCCTCTGTTCCCCTCCAAGTCTTTGTGTGTAATTATTTTTTGTTATGTGGATATTGTCATACTTTTGTTATGTTCCGTGTTTTTGGCACTTTTATGTGTTTATGTGCTGTCATTTTTGGACCGGAATTAAAGTGTGCCTGTTTACTACACTCTGCTCTCCTGCACCTGACTTCACCTCCCGTACACACCCCTAACACCCCAAGCACATGGGGTTGGGTAGATGGTTTTGGGAACCCCCAATTTAGGCGAGTAACTTGGTCCTCAGAGTACGAAACTTGTGGGAGGCTTCAATGTATTGATTTCCAAAGTAGACTTTCTGGAACATCTCAAATGTTTTTTTCATTTTATCTTAGGTTTAAATCAATAGATGAGGCCCATAAGCAAGATACATGCCTGTGCAACAATGGGAATACCAGCCAGGACCTCGGCTCCTTCAATGCAGATTCTATGCTCTGGATCCTGATGCAGATCACTCACTGTTGAAGGATTTTTATCAATAATGACTAAATAAGGTATACATTTGGCGTAGAGTTATAACTAACAGAGTTATATGCCGTCTGTTGAAGAATATGTTTATTCATAGGCCAAGAGGAAGGGTTAACAGACAACTTGTGATCACAGTGAAACTAACAATAGGAAATATGTCTGGTCCCCAACCAGGGAGGGGAGAAACTGTGCAGTAGATTGTGTTACATGTGGTAGCATAAGATAAGCAATATGTATGTTTTGGTATAGAATTGATAAGCAGCTTCATCATTGTCCAAGAGGAGGAGGAGGGACATTTCGTACGACATGACGCTATGTGTGATATATAAACTAATGTACATGTGTGTGCTGCCATCCTGTTAGAAGGTAACAGATTATTTTATTACAATGGTTAAATTGGATTTTCATTGTGTTCAATAGTGTTATTTGCCCCCGAGGGGATGTTTCTGGTACTTAGAAAGACTACGCAAACAGGAAGTAGAGAATTTGTTCTGCACGCATAGAAGCAGCTACAAACAACGCTACGGTGCAGGTCTTTCAATGTGGTTATTTCTTGTCACGCTTCAGCCTTGGAAAATATTTGTAAGTTTGATTCAAGCATTTAGCTAATGATGATAATCTTGGTATTGATAGAGTTGCTTACATATCAATGTTGGTTGCATTTACTCACAAATTGCAATACCTTTAATGTATGTCGTTAGCTGTATTACTTTGCTCGTGCGTCATGCAAACGAATTGTAAAATATACAATACTGTAGTTTTATTACTGTTTCTAGTGTAATATGCTTTGTTATTCTACATAGATGGTTGTACATTATTAGAGTAATGAAAGGAGCCAATTACCATATGAGTAACAATTAGCTATATGGTTTGGCATCATTCCAGATGCATGGTACCTTAGCACGTGCTTTGTATTTATGCAACTTCAAATGTATAATGTACAGCTACAGTATGCCAGTGTGAATTGAATACTAAAGTATATTATTTTCTGTATTTTGCAGTCTCACAAACATAAACGTTTTCAATATATTCATTCAAGAAAAGTCACGCCTTGGGAGTTTTATTGAAGACTTAGTTGTTAGCTATCTGTCTAGTTTTGCGTGGGAACGCAACTCAAGGGCAGAATAATGTGATTATGTTCAGAGCTCTCGAGAATAAACGCTATTGGCTAATTTTGATGGCTGGTCCATTTTATGCAAATATGAACCTTACAAATTCTTAGAAATGGACAGAGTGTTTTGAGCAGTTAGTGGAAAGAGCAGTTAGAACCATTGTGGGAAAGGATTGGTTTGCTGTGAGCAGGGCCTGGGAACCAACGGGGAATGATGGGAACGTTATACAATGGAGCGCGGGACCTGGGGAGCCCTTCAAAGCAAAAGTAACAGAATTATGTGCTAACCTAGCGGAACATTACCACCGACACGCAGACTTCTCTAAAGTAACTGAATGTAGACAGGGAGAAAGTGAGACAGTCAGTCAGTTCCTAGAACGTTTAAAAGATGTATTTAATGCCAACAGTGGTACGCCAGAACCAGCCCCCGGGGGAGATCAAAATACCCCTTATCATCAACAACTAAAAATAGCCTTTTTAACCGGAATGCGCGTCGAAGTCAGTAAGGAGGTGAAAAAGAACTTGGGGATTGGCAACCCTAGCGGAGGTAAAAAAATATATGCTGTCCACCATGAACAACACGGACAGACAGAAAAATGAAAGAGAGAGAATAGGAAAGATGAGTTCCTAATGGCAATGCTAGAAGTCAGAGCCACGGGAGGTAAAGACAGAGAGAACAGGACTAGGTCAGACAGAAAGGGAATGTCAGAGGAAGGGAGAAAGGGGGTGCTAAAATGTTACAATTGTAATAAAAACTGACATTTCGCCAGGGAATGCGAGGCTCCATGTGGACATTGTAAAAAAAAAATGATATCAGTGCCGCGATTGTAAACAGAAACGAAAGGGAAAGGGGGGTAAAAAAGGAAAAGGGAGAGAGGCGCCCAAAGCCTGACTCAGGCAGTGACGATGATGAATCCTGACTAGAAACTGATAATGCTAAAATAGTCAGGAAGGAGATAATCGACTGGTACGGCGAACATGACAGTGACTGTATTGATGACAATTTAGACCTTGATATGTTGGATGAGATGGACTCTGAGACTGAGGTCTTTGAATTAGCAACAGTAGACCTTGCTCTCGCTCAGGAAGAGAAACCCTTTTTGACACTTTACAGTCATGGGAAAAATTATCACATTTCTGAATGATACAGAAATGTATGTAGGACAGCTACAGTGGGGAGAACAAGTATTTGATACACTGTCGATTTTGCAGGTTTTCCCACTTACAAAGCATGTAGAGGTCTGTAATTTTTATCATAGGTACACTTCAACTGTGAGAGATGGGATCTAAAACAAAAATCCAGAAAATCACAATGTATTATTTTTAAGTAATTCATTTGAAGCCTTCCTGTTCTCCACAGGCTCGAACGGTCACGACAACGCAGACGAAAATTAGTATCCGTAATGTCCACAGAAACATGTCAAACGTTTTTATAATCAATCCTCAGGTTGTTTATAAAATATATAAATGATAATATATCAACCGGCACTGTCATTTTCAGTAGGAGAGGGAGAGACAATGGCTGCCCAAGCTGTTGCGCAAGCAAAACTCATGCAAACACCTGACGCTATGTTATCTTTCTTGCTCATTTTTCAAAATAAAGACTGTTGACATCTTGTGGAAGCGATAGGAAATGGAATCTGGTTGATATCCCTTTAAATGGAGCGAAGGCAGTCTATGGAACATGGAGCTTTCAAAATAGAAGCCACTTCATGGTTTGATTTTCCTCAGGTTTTCGCCTGCGATATCAGTTCTGTTATACTCACAGACAATATTTTGACAGTTTTGGAAACTTTAGAGTGTTTTCCAAAAGTTCCATAACAGTCAGTAGAAACATGTCAAATGATGTACTGAATCAATCTTTAGAATGTTATATCTTACAGTTTTGGAAACTTTAGAGTGTTTTCTATCCTAATCTGTCAATTATATGCATATTCTAGCACATGGGCCTGAGAAATAGGCCATTTACATTGGGAACGTTATTTTTCCAAACAGAAAAATAGTGCCCCCTAGCTGAAAGAGGTTAACCCTCGCAAGGCTGCCAGACCAGAAAGCATCACTAGCCACGTCCTCAGAGCATGTGCAGAACAGCTTGCTGGAGGGTTTACGGACATATTAAATCTCTCCCTATCCCAGTCTGCTGTCCCCACCTCAAGATATATTCCCTGGCCACGCACACCTCTAATTCAATCATCAAGTTTGCAGATGACACAACAGATGTATGCCTGATTACCAACAATGACTAGGCAGCCTACAGGAAGGAGGTGAGGGCCATGAATGAGTGGTTCCAGGAAAATAACCTCTCCCTCAACGTCAACAAAACGAAGGAGCCAATTGTGGACCTCAGGAAACAGCAGAGGGAGCACATCCAAATCGACAGGGCCTCAGTGGAGAAGGTGAAAAGCTTCAAGTTCCTTGGGCATACACATCAGCGACAATCTGAAATGGTCCACCCACACAGACAGTGTGATGAAGAAGGTGCAACAGCACCTTTTCAACCTCAGGAGACTGAATACATTTGGCTTGGCCCCTAAGACCCTCAAACTTTTACAGATCCACCATTGAAAGCATCCTGTCGGGTTTTATCACCGCCTGGTACAAATGGCTGATTCCACACAGCACTACTGAGGGAATGATGTTGTTACCTTACTGGAAAGCCATGCTTTTCTACAGACTGCAGGAAGGAACCAAGGGCAGTTGATGCTTTGTTGTTGGTTACTGCACCAAGGTAAATGATCTATAGGATATCATTATGAAACTGATCGTGTACTACAAAAAAATAACACAAGTATACAAAAATAGCTGTGCTGTTTGTATCATTCAAACCTATTTTGAATAGAATGCATTGGATTATCCACATTGAGTCAGACAAATATGACCAACTTCAAATACCATGGGAGATCAATCGGTTGCCTTTCTTGAGAAGCAGTCTATGCCACCAAATATCTATATATCTATCTATCTATTGAAAGACCGTTTTGGATAGTTTTGTTTACAGTACTTGCTAAATCAGCCATTTTCCAGTGAAATATACAGAGCCAGCATTGTATGGGTTACGAGTTATATGACTCAATGTGTAGAGTCTCCTCCAGGAATTTACGACCTGGGACAACAGAACCTGGGTGTAGGAGGGAGAGAGAGGGGGATGCCACGCTCTATACCCAGAAAGGGCCACGTCGTGACACCATATTCCTGCCTTCTGCGTTGGACAGTTTGTGTTGAGATGCCGAGCAGTTGGGCAATGCAAGGTACAGGCAGATCCATTTCAATCAGCTGTCGAAGGTGCTGTTCTGACAATCAGTTTAGGACGTCCCATTTCGTCATCAACAACAATTGATGGGGCACGTCGTTCTTCCATTTCAGCATTGACTAGGCTACACAGTCTGGAGAGACCCTGCAAGTCTACTTAATAATCTCATTGGGGCAGACAAACTGTAAGTAACCAAGATCCAGTGGAAGGTGTTGCATGGCCTGCTGCAGTCTGTACAGGAGCCTCTCCATAATGTGCCTTGTCATTGCCTGTGAGGACATATGAAAACTGTAATTCTACCAGCTGGTATCAGGCAAGATTGCATCTAGACAATACCTATTAAAATGTATTTCAATATAAATTATTTCAATCTTCCATGAAAATATGTTAACATTTTCAACTTTGTTTTTCATGTCTGCGATTTATTTGATTTTAAATTCCATACATATGTTGTGAAATTGGCCATATGTGTTGGACCTAATGAGTTTATTTATAATCCTTATAATCAAATCAAATCTTATTGATCACATAGTTAGCAGACGTTATTACACGGGTGTTCCAAAATGCTTGCAACTGTTATATGAACTGAAACTCAGTAAAATCTTTGAAATGGTTGCCTATGTTTCTTTTATATTTGAGTTCAGTATATTTAAGAAACCAATACAATTAAAATGAATTATGCTAATTCGTTATTGAATTGGAAATGCTTCTGCTCTTATAGTTGTTGAGGCTGCAAGGTCAGTGGATGAGGTAGTAAGGCACTCAGCGATACACTGCACATCAACAAGGTGAGGTTTATGTTTAGTTCTATGACTGGCAGGAACACGTCACTAGTCAGCTTAAACTAGCCAATCCCATGAATCCCCAACAAAGACAGATACAGCATTGTACCTTGCTGGCCCACAATGAGGAACTGCGCAGAGAGGCATGTAAATAAGAACACGTTGAACTGAGGAAAAGTTTGGACTAAAGTGTGAAAAAGGATCCATAATAATAAGAGACTGTACACTGTAAACCATTTCCTGTTGTCTTTTTACAATAACTTACAGGCAAAGAGTTTTTTTTAACCTTTATTTAATTAGGCAAGTCAGTTAAGAACAAATTCTTATTTTCAATGACGGCCTAGGAACAGTGGGTTAACTGCCTGTTCAGGGGCAGAACGACAGATTTGTACCTTGTCAGCTCAGGAATTTGAACTTGGAACCTTTCGGTTACTAGTCAAACACACTAACCACTAGGCTACCCTACCGCCCCAGTTTACTGTAAGTTACCATGTAAAATGGTATGTTAACATACTGTATTTTACAGTTTCCAATAATTTTACTGTAATCTTTTTTACCATTGTTTTTACAGTTACAAGCAACTGGCTGCCTGTAAGTTACTGTAAAACAACAGTACAGTTGGTTACTGTAATCTTCTTATGGTAATTGTAATTAATGAATGACAAGGCATTCTTAGACCGGCATTGTAAATAAGAGTTTGTTCTTATTAAGTGACTTGCCTAGTTAAATAAAGGTTCAATAAAAATAAAAAATAATAATAAATGAATTACTTTATTTGAGGGGAGATGGGGTTTGTATTTTACAGCAAATGCATAAGATTGGTGCAAGCAAGTTGGCCGCTAGGTAATGTGTTTACATATTTCAGAATATCAATGAATGCCAGTTTGGAAGCTTTTGTTAAGCCTCTAGAAGGGAAAGTCATATAAAATACAAAGTGTTGGTCTTAACAAAGGCTTTCAAACTGGCAGTGACTACAGGGGAAAACAGATCAAAGGACATGGTAAATACTCAACCATTAAAGGTTTGAGACTTGCTGGAACTCCATTCTATCCCTTATACACATTTAATTTAGCCTCTTACAAGGCACACCTCAAAATATGTTAACAACAATACTAAAGACAATAAGATGGGCAGAAACTGCTTCTCCAACAGAAATCCCCAATCACACTTGTAGGCGATGTCATAGCAACGTTGGCTAGCTAAACTTATGCTCGGAAACACGTCATCAGTCGTCTCGTGCTGTACTGCGCATGGGCAGGCCATCAAATCAAAGGCACTCCTTCAATATCAAGTTGTTTTTGATTTTAAAAATGAAAACATGTCAGTTTGAGACTTTGACGGGGTTGGATTAATAACTATTTAAGACATTGGCTCTAATCTACTGCAGGTTGTGCCTTTAGATTTCGATCAAAATGAACAAAGGAATATTTATTAACTTTTCTCATTGAACACGGTTACATGCACACAATAATATGATTATTGTGGATAGTCAGACTAATATAATAGATTGTTTAAAACGTTTACGTGGTTTACAAAAAAAGAACGATTTTCCTAATAAGCCAATCAAAATAAATGCTCTACCACAGTGACCGTGTACATTTTTGGTGGACTATTTGATTTTGAGTTCGGACATGTAAAGTTTTTATGTGAAAACTATTTCTAAAGGTGCATACTTTCAGTTTTT
Organism: Oncorhynchus keta; assembly: GCF_023373465.1. Lineage (NCBI taxonomy): Eukaryota > Metazoa > Chordata > Actinopteri > Salmoniformes > Salmonidae > Oncorhynchus > Oncorhynchus keta. The sequence continues at coordinate 16,923,985 of NC_068452.1, read as the reverse complement.
CCAAACCCACTTCCCTCTCACATAAGAGGGAGGTTTGCGTGACCAGTGCTGGCCCATGTGCCGATCAAATACAGTACACTGCTGGAATGCCGATTAATCTGTTTACATGTCCTTATAATTTGAAAGATTGCTCAGAAAAAAAGTGTGTTTTAATAGGCGTATGCTTACTTCAATTGTGACCTCATACCGATGTAAGATAAGCAGAGTAAGGTGTTACCATACAGTACCAGTCAAAGGTTTGGACAGACCTACTCATTCCAGGGATTATCTTTATTTTCACTTTTTTCTACATTGTATAATAATAGTGAAGACATCAACACTATAAAATAGAATCTGAAATATCAAATAAATTTTGATTTGTTTGACACTTTTTTGGTTACTACATGATTCCATATGTCTTATTTCATAGTTTTGATGTCTACATTGTAGAAAAGAGTACAAATAAAGAAAAACCATTGAATGAGTAGGTGTGTCCAAACTTTTGACTGGTACTGTGTAAGCAATAGCCTATATGTAGAATAATTTTGCTTGGGGCCAATGAGGAGATTCAGGATCTTTCCTTCATGGCATCTTTCATCCACCGTTTCCATGGCATTTTTTTTGTCAGTTCCATTAACCTCTTTACAGTATCTTTACCACTTCGCTCTAAAGCATGCGGTGTAGTTGACTTGTGGGGGGGCACTGGTTCATATGGTTGAGGCGTGCTTGAATGCGCCAATGGAGGGGTGAGAGGGACATGGTGATTTGGGAATCAGACAAAGAGAAAGAAAATAGCCCAAAGAGTAAGCTCCTCCCTTATAATAGGCGACACGAAATACACACACACACACATTTTGCGTGTCACACCAGTTTAAACTGATATCAAACATCTTTAACTTGGTCCCAAATCCTGACAAGGATTGATTTACTGATGAAAGATTTATCCACTATCATACTTTTGGGCAGTATTAATAGAATCAACTAAATATTTTCGTTACTCTATTTCAGGAACAATGCGTTTTAGTACAAACTTTAAGCCGTATGTTCTGCTTCTCGTTGTTGGAATCTTCTTGCTTCTTGGGTATGTAAACCATTTTGACTTCTAGTTTATTTATTTTTCTGGGATTAAATTAAATTGTGATATTTTCATATTATTTTCTATGAGTGATGTCATTTTTCTTTCTTGTATATGAGTATTTTCTCATTTGTTAATTAACATTTTTTTGGATTGCTACATGTTTCCATAAGTGTTATTTCATAGTTTTGATGTCTTCACTATTATTCTACAATGTAGAAAATTAAGAAAAATCCTTGAATGAGTAGGTTTCCCACGTCCGAAGCTACATCCAAAATCGGTAGACGGTTCCAATTGGATCCTTGTGGGAAAAACCTAATTAATTTCACATGTGATCAAGTTAATGTGGTAACATGTGACAACATGTTAAAGCAACACGTGGCAACATGAAACGATACATACATGTGACATGAGGATGCAACATTTCAATATGTGATTCCAGGAAACTACAAGTGACAACATTTGAAAGTTTTTCAGATGTGAAAATGCAATTCCACATTTGAGAGTTAGATTAAATCAGTAATTCACGCAGACACGGTGGCATAGAATGAATATCGGAAGGCCGTGAAATAAGAGGTCGTGAGTTAAAATTCCAGATGGGGACATGTTGAATAATAATTCATGTATAAACATACATCATGTAATCCTGTATGTCAAATATGTAAGTGGAAAACACTGCGGCTATTTTGTGATGTTCAGGGTATATTCTATTCTAAACGTTTGTTTGCAGGGCATCATGTGAACATTTGAATAAACATGTGAAAGGTTATGTGATCACTTGAAATATCATATTTCGTGTTCCAAACCCACATAGTTTAACATGATATCACGTGAAATAATTTGGTTGTTTTTTTGTAAGGTGAGAATCGCTGTTTGCATCACCGAACAAGAAACTATTAAATCCAGTTTTTAGACGCTACACCCAATACCCAAATCAAATACAGGCTGTGCTCTCACTTTGCGCACACGTCTGTCTTTGTTTCACACCAGTTCACACCTGTTTGTCTAGATAATCAGTTTACAAATTTACAACACAGCCACGAGGCAAACCTCCCTCTTACCCAGGGGCCAACACACAGATGTCAGTCACGGTTCAATATGTTGCCACTCAGTGAGCAGCAAACCCTGCCGACTCCTGTCAAATGTCTAACTGGCATACTACTCCAGCTTTTCTTGTTTAACAACAACAGGTACAAACAGGTTCTTATTTTGGGTTGAATGGAAACATGTAGAATTCACAGACATGTATGAACGTCACAATTGTTTCCCCTCCACAATAGTCAATGCAAGCTGAATGACTAGGGCTTTCTTTTGAGCCTGGTCAAAAAGGAAAACAAAGGCCACACAATGATTTAACATACAAAACGAACAAACGCATAGGTTCTGTTGCAGGGTTGAAGGAAGCACTAACTGAACAGTCATTGAACTTCTCAAGATGTAATCAAACTATTCAATACATGAACTATGTATCTTGGGACACTACTACATCACATATCCCTCTCCGAGTGGTATAGAATAAAGACAACGGCTCTCTGAAGCCACATGGAATTAATATCATCAGTACAGCATTTTTATTGCGTCAGCAAAAAAATTGTACGCTTTTGCCTGCGTGTTTATACCACTACATACTATGGTGTTCATTGTATATTAATAGCTGGACACACACATGCAGCATGAATGTGGCTTTGGCCATACCAAATCCAAGGTAATGTAAAGATAGGATTTATACTAATTTACACACTACACAATGCAATAAGATACGCAAAGGAGATTGAGATTATCAGGAAATTGGCTTGCCAAAACAAACTTGCTTTAAACACCAAGAAAACCAAAGTTATGATGGTCTGTTTAACTAGGAAAAGGCCAAAACAGCATGGGATACAATTAAGCATGGGAGGAGTACAAATTGAAGAAGTGGCAGAAACCAAACTACTGGGAGTGCAGCTAGATAACTGTTTATCATGGTCGTCTCAAATAACTAATCTATGTAAAAAAGCAATATTAAAACAGCATAATCAGAAGGATAGCTAAATATTTACCAGGGAAAATCCTTCAGCAAATAACACAGGCATTGGTTGAGAGTCAAGTGAACTACTGTTCGGTGGTCTGGGGAAATGCATCATCTAGTGAAGTTAGGAGGCTGCAGAATGCACAGAATAAAGCAGCAAGGATTGTTTTAAGGCGGAGATATGGTTCTTCTGTTGCAGTCATGCGCAGTGTTCTTGGTTGGTCATCAATCGACAAGATAATTGAAAAAAACATGCTTATCTTATTTTATAATATACATCATTTAAAACAGCCAAGTTCTATTCACAATGGTATTCAGTTGGTAAGAGACAGACAGTCCGTAAATACTAGGAATAGATTGTCCACCATCTATGCGTTATCCAGACAGAGAAAAGAAATGGGCAAAATAACATTTCGATTTAGAGCAATAAAGAAATGGAATAAATTAACTGAGCAAACTAGAAACCTTTCAATATATAAGGTTACACATTATTTAAAAACCATTTGAATATAGTATATAGAAATGTTGTGGGACTATAGTAGATGAAGAATCAATATTTTTTTAGATTGAGTATTTATTGGGTCACTATGCTAATGTATTATGTATGTTTGTAATAGTGTGTTATATGTGAAAGTGTGTTTGTATTATAAATTGTATTTTAATGTTAAGGACTCTTGGAAGATTAGTCCAAATGGGGACTAAAAGAGATCCTAATAAAATAAAATAAAATCAGTACAGCATTTTTATTGCATTAGCAAAAAAAATGTACGCTTTAAAATTGTCCGCTCACGTGTGAATCGTTGCGTTATTCAAGTGTGCAACATTATGTACAATATGGTTTCATTAAAAAGCTCCTGTATACTTTCAATATCTTGCCTACGTGTTTATACCACTACATACTATGGTGTTCATGATATATTAATAGCTGGACACACACATGCAGCATGAATGTGGCTTTGGCCATACCAAATCCAAGGTAATGTAAAGATAGTATAAATCCTAATTTACACACTACACAATGCAATAAGATACGCAAATGTATGCGGTCCGGTAATACTATGCAGTATTGCCATGCAAAGCTAATTGCGGCTTTGGGTTGTGTACTTACGTAAGGGTATGAATTACGTTTAAAATACAAGTAGCAAATCTGATGTCGAAGAAAGCCAGCGCCGGCAACACATTTTGTTTGTGTAAAAATGTCATAAATGTTTTCATGACAGACTTACCGGATTCTCTTTTGCCTCCCAAAGGTATGTCTACTTCAGCTTCTTCTCTGAAAGGCTCAACCGGTAAGATCAAGTTCTGTTAATCTATTACGGTTGAATGATGCTATAATGTGATATGAAAGTTGCAATATTTTCTGATTCATATTAACAGAGTTTGGTTTGAGGTTTGATTTAAGAGGAACGTTATTTTACGGTTTCATTGTTTCCAACAGAGATATCCCAGTTGATGAGGACGTGAAGAGCAGCAGGTTAGTTGAGATAAACAAAGACATTCCCCCCAACAAGTCATGGTACTTCGTACTTTTAAAGTTAGGATGTTTGGATTTTAATTATTTTGTTCTGTCACAAGATAAGCCATTCAGTTGCGTTAAACAACACAAAATGGAATGTTCTATTCTCAGCCAGGCCCATCTTTCGAAAGAAAACGCAATTTAAACTCTATTTGAGCTAAATAAGTAGTTTGTTGTGAACACAAGAAAATCCTAACAATTCACATAAAGAGTGCCACAGACAGGGAAAACAATCTCAATGTTCTATCATAAAGAGATAACAGTTAGTCACCCTGGTTGAAATGGTCTTTGTTTTGTCAACAAACACGTATTCCCGAACACTGCTAGTAACCAATGTAGGCCGTCATTTTAAATACGATTTTGTTCTGAACTGACTTGCCTAGTTAAATAAATTTATTACATTTTTTTTAAACAGATGATCCCGATAATTTAGGTTGCCTAGTAAACGGTGTCTGTCTGGGACTCGTTTCCCTGTTTACTACTCAAATATATTTTACTTATTAAGTCAAATAATAAACTAATCTGCAATACACTGGTCTCAAATATATTAGCATAACTAGGCTAGACAGAACCACGGTTGACCCATTGTGGAATTATAGGCTTTTAATTTATTACAACGTGTCCCAGTCCAAAGTGCCTTGCTCTGCTCACTGGGGCGTGGCTTAAGGAGCGCTCTTTGAAATAAGCGCTCGTATCGCCTTATCCGGGGGATCGACTTCTCTCACCACACTGTCAGTGTCAATTATGCTTGTACTCTGAATTTTGTTGACTTTGTGTGAAGAACAGAAATAGGACAGCACTCCGGTAAATATACTTAAATGTACATATTTTTATGGTCACGCATACAATTCGGGTATGAGCCCTTCTTCAGCGTTTAAGGCAATGGTAGTCAATGTTACATCAACAATACCACACACAGGTGGGAATAATTATGAATTCTCTGTCACTTATGGCCCAATCAAGAGATCCCAGCAGAGGGAGCTGTGAGGGAAACATGAAACTCGAATAAAAATATATAAACACAGCAGACTATGCAATATGTCTCTCTTTGGAGATGTACTGTAATTGATCACTTTGTGAAGAGTAAATATGATAGGCTATACAACACTTGTTTGGATAATGTGTTATTTTATGATCAAAAGTATGTGGACACCAACTCGAACATCTCATTCCAAAATCATGGGCATTAATATAGAGTTGGTCCCCCCACATTGCTGCTATAACAGACTGCACTCTTCTGGGAAGGATTCTAATAAAATCCTATTAGGGATCCTAATAAAATACCAAAATACCAAAAAAATACCACTAGATGTTGGAACATTGCTGTGGGAACTTGCTTCCATTCAGTCACAAGAGCAGTGAGGTCGGACACTGATGGCAGTGAGGTTGGGCACTGATGTTGGGCGATTATGCCTGGCTCGCAGTCGGGGTTCCAATTCATCAAAAAGGTGTTCAGTGGGGTTCAGGTCAGGGCATTGTGCAGGCCAGTCAAGTTCTTCCACACCGATCTCAACAAAACATTTCTGTATGGACCTCGCTTAGTGCACAAGGGCATTGTCATGCTGAAACAGGAAAGGGCCTTCCACAAACTGTTGCCACAAAGTTGCCTCCAGAAAGTATTCAGACCCCTTGATTTTTTTCACAAAAAAATGGTTACAGCCTTATTCAAAAATCGATTAAATCTGTAATTTTTTTCTCATCAATCTACACACAATACCCCATATTGACAAAGCAAAAACAGGTTATTAGAAACTGAGATGGGTCAATCGTCCAGAATGACAACTATCTTCACTCAGGAACTCCAGAGCTCTGTTAGAGTGACCATCGGGTTCTTGGTCACCTCCCTGACCAAGGCCCTTATCCCCCGATTGCTGTTTGGCCAGGCGGCCAGCTCTAGGAAGAGTCTTGTTGGTTCCAAACTTCTTCCATTTAAGAATGATTGGGACCACTGTGTTCTTGGGGGCCTTCAATGCTGCAGACATTTTTTGGTACCCTTCCCCAGATCTGAGCCTCAACACAATCCTGTCTCGGAGCTCTAAGGACAATTCCTTCGACCTCATGGCTTGGTTTTGCTGTGACATGCACTGTCAACTGTGGAGACCTTAATTAGATAGGCGTGTGCCTTTCCAAATCATGTCCAATCAATTGAATATTCCATAGGTGGACTCCAATCAAGCTGTAGAAACATCTCAAGGATGGTCAATGGAGACAGGATGCACCTGTGCTCAATTTGGAGTCTCATAGTAAAGGGTCTGACGACTTATGTAAAGGTATTTCTGTTATTGTTTTTTTCGTTTTCTCTGCAAATATGTCTAAACACCCGTTTTTGCTTTTTCATTATTGTGTATTGTTTGTAGATTGCTGAGGATTGTTTTTTATTTAATACATTTGATAATAAAACCGTAATATAGTAGTAATAGTCAAGGGATCTGATTACTTTTCGAAGGAATTGTATGCTATAGCGTTTAAGATTTCCCTTCACTGAAACTAAGGGGCCTAGCACAAACTGCCCCAGACCAATATTCTTCCTCCAACATACTTTGTAGTTGGCATTCGCCAAACCAAGATTATTTTGTCGGACTGGCAGATGGTGAAGCATGATTCATCACTCCAGAGTTATTTATATATTTCTATGTTATTTTACCAGGTAAGTTGACTGAGAACACATTCTCATTTGCAGCAAAAACCTAGGGAATAGTTACAGGGGAGAGGAGGGGGATGAATGAGCCAATTGTAAACTGGGGATTGTTAGGTGACCGTGATGGTTTGAGGGCCATTGGGATATTTTTTAAGCTAGAGGAAAGGGCACCTCCTACTGGCCTTCCAACACAACTTCCAGCAGCATCTGGTCTCCCATCCAGGGACTGACAAGGACCAACCCTACTTAGCTTCAGAAGCAAGCTATGCAGGGTGGTATGCTGCTTGCTATAAGTCCAATGGCGGCAAGCTTTACATCACACCAGCCGATGCTTGGCATTGCGCATGTTGATCTTAGGCTTGTGTCCGGCTGCTCGGCCATGGAAACACATTTCATGAAGCTCCTGACAAAAAGTTATTGTGCTGACATTGCTTCTAGATGCAGTTTGGAACTCAGTAGTGAGTGTTGCAACCTAGGACAGACATTTTTTACAGGCTTCAGCACTTGGCAGTCCCATTCTGTGAGCTTGTGTGGCCTACCACTTCGCAGCTGAGCCATGGTTAATCCTAGACATTTTCACTTCACAATAACAGCACTTACAGTTGACCGGGGCAGTTCTAGCGAGGCAGAAATGTGATGAACTGACTTGCTGGAAATGTGGCATCCTATGACAGTGCCACATTGAAAGTCACTGAGCTCTTTGGCAAGGCCATTCTACCAGAAGTGTTTGTCTATGGAGATTGCATGGCTGTGTGCTCGATTTTATACACCTGTCAGAAACTGGTGTGGCTGACATAGCCGAATCCACTAATTTGAAGGGGTGTCCACATAATTTTGTAGACAATATATATATTGTATATATATTATAATATCGTATCTCAGAATCATTGCAATGTGGTTAACATTAAAAATCTAAATTAAAATTATTCAAATCTTAAAGATCAAATTCAACCGGAGAGCGCCCTTAGATCATGATCAGACTTCTTCCATTTTAAGAATGATGGAGGCCACTGTGTTTTTGGGGACCTTCAATGCTGCAGAAATGTTTTGGTAACCTTCCCCAGATCTGTGCCTTGACACAATCCTGTCTCGGAGGATGATTCATGGAAACAGGATGCACTTGAGCTCAATTTCGAGTCTCATATCAAAGGGTCTGAATACTTACGTAAATAAGGTATTTGTTTTGCAAAAATGTCAAAAAATCTATTTTCGCTTTGTCATTATTGGGTATTGTTTGTAGATTGCTGACAAATTTGATTTATTTGATCCATTTTAGAATAAGGCTGTAACGTAGCAAAATGTGGGAAAAGTCAAGGGGTCTGAATACCTTCCGAAGGTGCTGTACATACCGGGGGATGCTAATCACGAGGACATATTATTCTGTCTCACGATTCCCAAGCTTGCAACAGCACAGGGGGCGTTCAGTGTGCTGCGTGGCTGTATTGTCGAAAACAGATTCCATGGGATCGAATGTTGGGTTGAAGACTTTTGCACGGATATCTCTCCAACTATGGTGGGACGGCGGGCAGGCCCCCTTCCCTCGGCTGTGCATGTTTCTAACAGAAAACAGCATGAGTAAGTGTCCCACACGAGTGATGACTCCTCACCTCCAATGCTTGGAAAATCACGTTGGGACCTACTTCCCTATCTGTTTGACTGTGATCCTGGCTCACTTGATATGGTGGTATGTTAAATCAAACAGCTGATCGAGCTGTCATGTGACGAAATGCTGCAGAAAACGCATTCACATGTCATTATGGAGGAGTTTTGGTACCTGACTCAAAGAGAATACCCTGCTGTCTTCCTTCCTCTGATCATTAAAACTCATGGTAGCCTTCACCAGCTCTTGTCTGTGTGAAGCTGGATTTAGTGCTCTCATCTGCATTGAAACCAAATAACGATGGTTTTAACAGCAGGGATGAGGTGACAGCAGGAATGAGGTGCGTACTGTCGACCACGCCTCCTGACTTTGAGAAGCTCCGACGTGACGTGCATCAAGCACACCCATCTCATCAGTGGTGGTGAGATAAGAGACAATATGTCAGACTAATTTGCAATTGAGTGTCACAAAGCCACAGTAAAAGTGTGTGAAGGTGAGTTGAGAAGACAATCAGAAATACTGTTAGAATGTTTTTCAAATAAATAAGTAAACATTGGCTGTTAATTCCATACTTTTTTTCACGTGGTTGGGGTTGTGAGAATATTCCGATATCAAAATGGGGTCGTGGGCCAAAATGGTTTGGGAACCCCTGCACTAATAGCTACTATCCCGCTACTATATATAATACAGTCGCTACTACACTAGCCTCGAATTGTCAACACTAGCTTCTAACATTTGAAACTTCTAAACTGCTTCCACTAACATACAAATACTTCTGGAGAGCTGAAGCAAGTCACACAATTTTTCTTAATGAAAAAGTACACTTTCTAGTTTTTATCGTCTTCATTGTGTATGTTTTCTTCTTACTATGTTTTTCTACTCATACAGCCCGAGTAAGCCCATGGTCAGGAGCAGAGTATGGAACATGGTCTCTCCAGAAAAGTGGGTATCTGTATTTTACTCTACCATCATTAACCATAGCAGTATGGTGTCATGCTGTACTGATGAAAACCATCAAATCAATCCTACCAAAAACTCTTCCCAAAAAGGACTGACAATCAGTCAGATTAGTGGTCCTTTTATGTCATAGAAATGTGCATCAATGTCATGTTTGATTCACTGCATAAATTGTTGATGGAATACTGTATGTGTTTAGCTTATAGCAAGGTGGTTTGGGCAGTAGTTCTATTAATGTATATGTTATGTAGTAGTGCAACTATTACAGGTCAGTCTATCTAAAACTACCAACATCAGCCCATCTCTACACTACAATTAAGTCATTCATTACATTTTGTTCTCCCAGGCTTTTGTACAAGCAGCCCAGTGTCTTGGTGGGGTAAGCAGCATTTTTACCTTATGTTAAAGTCATATTAGCTGACGCAATGTAAGTGTCTGACACATCAGTGTGGGGACCTTTTGATATATTAGGTAGGCCACACCTGACATTAGTGTCAGACACATCAAGGTCCTTTAATTGCCAGTACTATAGTGAAATATTGAGATCTTAACATGGCTCTGGTCAGTACAACACAGTCAGGCAGGACCTTTGTTCTGTTTCTCTAGACGTACTGATGTGGTGACAGTGACCCCATGGTTGGCATCCATCATCTGGGAAGGCACCTTTGACCCTGTGCTCGTTGACAACATCTACAAGCCCATGAACCTCACCATAGCAACCACAGTGTTTGCAGTTGGAAAGTGAGTAGCCTACAACTTTTGCCAAATATTCAAAAGGGAAGTTAAATTATAAATACTTTTTCAACACTGCAACTATAAGTAAATAAGTACCTGATGGCAGGTAATTAAATATTGTGGTGTAATCATGATTCATGCCTTGGAACATTGTTAATTAATTAATACATTAATAATTGTACTTCTTGGTGTATTATCTGCTAGACTGTATACTGTTCAGAAAGTGGTAGAATGTCCTATGAGAATGATGATGCAGTTAAGGGGATACCTAGTCAGTTGACCAACTGAATGCATTCAACCGAAATGTGTCTTCCACATTTAACCCAACCCCTCTGATACAGAGAAGTGTTGTATCATTGAGCAAGGCCCTAATCCTTATGTTATGTATGTCTTTAAATACTGACAGATATGTCAGCTTTCTCCAAGATTTTCTGGAGACAGCGGAGATGCACTTCATGGTCGGCTTCAACGTGCGCTACTATGTTTTCACTGATCGTCCCCACGATGTTCCTTCGGTGAACCTAACTCAGGGGAGACATTTAAGTGTGATCCAGGTCCCAGGTTCAAACCGCTGGCAGGAGATATCAGCCCGGAGGATGGAGATCATCCAGACCACCATTGAAAGTCAGATCCGAAGGGAGGCCGACTACATCTTCTGTCTGGACGTGGACAGCAAGTTCCACGCTCGCTGGGGGGCCGAGTCTCTTGGAAGACTAGTTGCTGTGATACACCCAGGCTACTATGATCAGACCCGTGCCAACTTCCCATACGAACGGCGTCCAGCCTCGATGGCCTACATCCCCATGGATGAGGGAGACTACTACTATGGCGGGGCTATGATCGGAGGGTTCGTGGAGGATGTGTACACACTTACAACGGTATGTCGGAACCGGTTTGCGGTGGATGCTGGGAATTCCATCGAGGCTGCCTGGCAGGAGGAGAGCCACCTCAACAGGTACCTGCTCTATAACAAGCCCAGCAAGGTGTTGTCTCCCGAGTACCTGTGGCAGGACTTCAAGGCCAAACCCAAAGAGGTCAAAGTCATTCGCTTTTCAGGGGTCATTAAAAACTATGCTGAAGTTCGTCCCAATGTATAAAAAGAGGAAGTGGATATTTGACCAGCAGAAAAAAACTAAATTCAGTCTTAGCGGTATAAATTCATTGTGGTTATGGTTATGTTTAGGTTTAGGAACAAGGGTTAGGTTAGGGTTGCGTTCGGGTATCATTTTGTTGAGTTACGTTTGTGGGTTGCGGTTCGGGAAAGGCATAATAATTTTTAAAAAATTGGGTGATACTGAAATTTGACCTGCTACAAACGTGGATGTTTTTTTAGAATTAGGCTGTAATGTAACAAAATGGGGAAACGGTGAAGGAGTCTGAACACTTTCCAAATGCACTGTATTGAAATGTTTGTTGAAAATTAAAGGAGGAGCTTTATTATATTTTTACCTTTATTTAACTAGGCAAGTCAATTAAGAACAAATTCTTATTTTCAATGACAGCCTAGGAACAGTGGGTTAACTGCCTGTTCAGGGGAAGAATGACAGATTTGTAGCTTGTCAGCTCTGGGATTTGAACTTGCAACCTTCTGGTTACTAGTCCACCACTTTAAACACTAGGCTACCCTGCCACCCCTATCACAGCCACGAAGGAGAAGTTGTTTGAATGATTCATATTACAAACATGTAGGACATTACAACAAATGAGTCACACTTATCAGAATAGTTTCTCATCTTTGAGCTCCCCTGTAACAACGATTATGACCAACAAACAAATGGTTTAGTTGTGGAGAGATGCAGAAATAGGGAATACATATCATCTATACATCTCTAAGTCAGACAAGCCACTACAGTGGGCTGAATTCCATTTAATGATAAAAGGGCAAAAACTGCACAAAGGGCAAGGTGGAGCTGGCAGTCCTATCCAGAAACAACCCCTACCCACTACACACATATATATCTGAAATGCTTGGATAGGTACAAGCAATGTTCCCTCTAAGCTGAGCACAGCTCCCCTCAGACTGCCAGCAGAAGAAATATCAGCCTGCGGAGAGAATGCAAGACTAAGTCCCATACTCTACACAGACTGGTGCGCCATAACCAATCAGAGCTGCAGTTGGCCTATATGCATATAGACATTTGCATTACATTTAAGTCATTTAGCAGACGCTCTTATCCAGAGCGACTTACAAATTGGTGCATTCACCTTATGACATCCAGTGGAACAGCCACTTTACAATAGTGCATCTAAATATTTTAAGGGGGAGAAGGATTACTTTATCCTATCCTAGGTATTCCTTAAAGAGGTGGGGTTTCAGGTGTCTCCGGAAGGTGGTGATTGACTCCGCTGTCCTGGCGTCGTGAGGGAGTTTGTTCCACCATTGGGGAGCCAGAGCAGCGAACAGTTTTGACTGAGCTGAGCGGGAACTGTACTTCCTCAGTGGTAGGGAGGCGAGCAGGCCAGAGGTGGATGAACGCAGTGCCCTTGTTTGGGTGTAGGGCCTGATCAGAGCCTGGAGGTACTGAGGTGCCGTTCCCCTCACAGCTCCGTAGGCAAGCACCATGGTCTTGTAGCGGATGCGAGCTTCAACTGGAAGCCAGTGGAGAGAGCGGAGGAGTGGGGTGACGTGAGAGAACTTGGGAAGGTTGAACACCAGACGGGCTGCGGCGTTCTGGATGAGTTGTAGGGGTTTAATGGCACAGGCAGGGAGCCCAGCCAACAGCGAGTTGCAGTAATCCAGACGGGAGATGACAAGTGCCTGGATTAGGACCTGCGCCGCTTCCTGTGTGAGGCAGGGTCGTACTCTGCGGATGTTGTAGAGCATGAACCTACAGGAACGGGCCACCGCCTTGATGTTAGTTGAGAACGACAGGGTGTTGTCCAGGATCACGCCAAGGTTCTTAGCGCTCTGGGAGGAGGACACAATGGAGTTGTCAACCGTGATGGCGAGATCATGGAACGGGCAGTCCTTCCCCGGGAGGAAGAGCAGCTCCGTCTTGCCGAGGTTCAGCTTGAGGTGGTGATCCGTCATCCACACTGATATGTCTGCCAGACATGCAGAGATGCGATTCGCCACCTGGTCATCAGAAGGGGAAAGGAGAAGATTAATTGTGTGTCGTCTGCAGAGCAATGATAGGAGAGACCATGTGAGGTTATGACAGAGCCAAGAGTGACTTGGTGTATAGAGAGAATAGGAGAGGGCCTAGAACAGAGCCCTGGGGGACACCAGTGGTGAGAGCGCGTGGTGAGGAGACAGATTCTCGCCACGCCACCTGGTAGGAGCGACCTGTCAGGGAGGACGCAATCCAAGCGTGGGCCGCGCCGGAGATGCCCAACTCGGAGAGGGTGGAGAGGAGGATCTGATGGTTCACAGTATCGAAGGCAGCCGATAGGTCTAGAAGGATGAGAGCCATGATATAGCCATTGCCATATATGGATCTGTGCCATGCAATTTAATAAACTGGACTGTGTTTATATCATGAGTGGTCTCGAGTAAATGCTCTTGTTTTGATATCAAAGTGACACCTGTGTAAATTTTTTCATATTCTTTGCTAGTTATTGAGTTATTAGCCCAGTTATATCTCATGTCTAGTCAACAATGGGGAAGTGGTTGCTTCCTACAAGAGCAGAAATATGTGTATTTCTTGCCATCTTTGAAAAGCCAGTGAGGTAAAGAGCTTTTTTATGTCTTAAAGGGGCAGTGTTATATTTTGTGACAGTCTTGAATAAGATAAGTAGCAAATAGGCAGAGGGTAGCATAATTTGTCTGTTTCTCTCTAATAATTGTATGGAAATAATAAAGCATTTTATTTTGTAAAGCGGTTTCTTGCATCAAACAACAACATTTTCAGTCACCTTGTCTGAAGGACAACTTGATAAACATTAAAGTCAAGCCCTGTGTAACGGTTCTTGTGTCGAAGCAGAGGCAGACCAAAATGCAGCGCGTAACCAAAACAAAACAACAAAGTGAAAACCCGAAAACAGTCCTGTGTGGCACAAACACTAACACAGGGAACAATCACCCACAAAACCCAACACCAAACAGGCTACCTAAATATGGTTCCCAATCAGAGACAATGACTAACACCTGCCTCTGATTGAGAACCATATCAGGCCAAACACAGAAACAGACAAACTAGTCACACAACATAGAATGCCCACTCAGATCACACCCTGACCAAACAAAACATAGAAACATACAAAGCAAACCATGGTCAGGGTGTGACACCCTGCATGTTTCTTTCAAAGTCTCATGGAATGTATGCCTGCATTGAACACCACACTTTTGCTGCTACTGACAGAACATTCATTTCCATGTTAAAATGTTGTGGGTTGCACTCTGGTAGGCCTACAATATGATCAAAAAGACACAGCAGCCTACTGTTAAAACTATAACTGAAAGCAGGGTACAGCCTCAGTGTTCACAGTAAACTCGCGCCAGAAGTTGCACCTAATTTCCACAATGTTCCAGTTTGTGTAACAGGGTTATATTGGTGATTCCCCTTGCCACTTTATTGTTAAGCCAATGGGTTTTTGGTTTGAGTTTGTCTTGCCTTCACCTACTCAACATGGCATCTTATTGGCTGGTTTGCGAAGCTTGTTTACGAGGGGGGATGTTCCAGTTAGAATCGTCCCAGTGAACAAGCACCAAACCAGCGGTAAGTTGTTGATTGCAAAGCACCGTACGTCAAAAGTGATTTTTATACTCTCAAGGGATGATTTAAATGTACAATTTATATCAAATTGTTTGTAAATGTTCACACACAAGATGCAGCGGTTTTTGGAGAATATTTGTTGTGCATTTTGTTGTAAAGAATTCCCGCCAGTACTAGCTAGCAACTTACTGTGTCTGGTGGGGGGGGTTCATATATTTTGTACAGTGCGTGAGTGCAGAGTTGATGGTGAGACGTGCATTGCATGACGTGCAATTTTGTGCCGTTCCTAACAGGTACATTGTTAAAGATATTATATTGTATATTGTAATTGTATTATTTTGGTAACTAGCCCAGTGAACAAGCACCAAACCAGCGTGCGTGAGTGCAGAGTTGGATGGTGAGACGTGCATTGCATGACGTGCAATTTTGTGCCGTTCCTAACAGAATAAAGCTACATGACTGGTGCTACGTATTGGAGTTCCGTGTCGATGACTGATTGTACACAACGCCAGAAGAGTACTGTTACATTTGCACTCAGCAGACCTGAAATTTGCTCAATGCCGAAAAACGTTGGCGGGAACATTGGGTACAAGCAATGTGGCAAAATGACTCCAAAATGCCTATCAGAAGGCAAAGTGGAGCAAAGTCTAGATAGCTTGCTAATACATATCCACTTTATTTCAGATGTATATGAAGTGCCTTGGAATTAGGAGAGGCTTATGTCTGGATTGGACCATTGCCTTTATAAACAGTATTATCCACAACAGGGAGTCTTCAAGACTAGTTGAAGGAAGGTCTCAAGTTTTCGGGAATGGCAATAATTTGGGTTCACTCACAAGATCTTCCAATGAAAACTAAGAAAAACAAAAGACAAATCCCTTTTAGAAGGCAATATGGAGGATGGGCTTCATTGTGTAAAAACATCTTGACAATGTCAGGGCAAAAGGGTAAATCATTCATTACAATGAGCCCATAGAAAATTGGATGGGGGAAGGGGATTCAGAATAGCATGCACTATCACATTGTACTGGGTGACATGTACTGCCCTGAAAGCAGACAGAACTGGAAACAGGCGTATTTCTTCCATTGTCACACCCTGATCTATTTCACCTGTCTTTATGCTTGTCTCCACCCCCACCAGGTGTTTCCCATATTTCCCCATTATCACCTTGGTAATTCCACCTGCGATTTCTGTTTGTCTGTTACCAGTTCATCTTGTCTTACCAGCGTGTTTTCCTGGTTTCCAGTAGTAGACCTGCACTTTGCCTGCTCTCCGTGTTATAATAAATGATTTGTGTCTGCATCTGGGTAACATCCTGAGTCGTGATAGCCATATTTGACCAAAATCAGACAGCATTGTACTTTTAAACAGGTGAATGAGGAGAGATTTGATGTAGCCAACCGAAGAGTTCATCATTACATAATGCCTATACATGCAATAATCTAGTAATAATAATGTTGAGTGAGCTAGCCTAGCAACCAAGAATTGCACTGCACCTTTTACACATGCTGTAAACTGTGTACAACACATACAATTGGATTAGATTTAATCTCCCAATTGGAAGTAAGAGAGGGTTATGTCTGGACCATTGCCTTCATATACAGTATTATCCACAACAGCCCACAAGAGCAGGTGAAGGAAGGCCTCAAGTTTTGGGAATGGCATCGATGTGGGTATCGATTTTGGTTCATTCACAAGGTCTCCCAATGAAAACAACAAAAAAAGAACACAGGACAAATTCCTTTAACCCTCCCGTGGTCCTGGGGGTCGGGGTGACCCAGGTCCTGTGTGTGGAGGGCTCCCCTTTCTGCGCTGTGCGCTCGCGGGTCATAGCGACCCGGGCCCTGTGTTTCCAGGGCTCTGCGCTCTGCGCTCGTGGGTCAGAGCGACCCGGCCAGCCGCTGCACAGGTCCGGACGTGCTCTGGGCTCACCGCTCTGCGCTCGTGGGTCAGAGCGACCCAGGCCCCGTGTTTCCAGGGCTCTGCGCTCTGCGCTCGTGGGTCAGAGCGACCCGGCCAGCCGCTGCACAGGTCCGGACGTGCTCCGCTGTGTGCTAGAGAGCAGCCGAGTGTTGTAGTTGCGCTCTGCGCTCGTGGGTCAGAGCGACCCAGGCCCCGTGTTTCCAGGGCTCTGCGCTCTGCGCTCGTGGGTCAGAGCGACCCGGCCAGCCGCTGCACAGGTCCGGACGTGCTCCGCTGTGTGCTAGAGAGCAGCCGAGTGTTGTAGTTGCGCTCTGCGCTCGTGGGTCAGAGCGACCCAGGCCCCGTGTTTCCAGGGCTCTGCGCTCTGCGCTCGTGGGTCAGAGCGACCCGGCCAGCCGCTGCACAGGTCCGGACGTGCTCCGCTGTGTGTGTGCTAGAGAGCAGCCGAGTGTTGTAGTTGCGCTCTGCGCTCGTGGGTCAGAGCGACCCAGGCCCCGTGTTTCCAGGGCTCTGCGCTCTGCGCTCGTGGGTCAGAGCGACCCAGGCCCCGTGTTTCCAGGGCTCTGCGCTCTGCGCTCGTGGGTCAGAGCGACCCGGCCAGCCACTGCACAGGTCCGGACGTGCTCCGCTGTGTGCTAGAGAGCAGCCGAGTGTTGTAGTTGCGCTCTGCGCTCGTGGGTCAGAGCGACCCAGGCCCCGTGTTTCCAGGGCTCTGCGCTCTGCGCTCGTGGGTCAGAGCGACCCGGCCAGCCCCTGCACAGGTCCGGACGTGCTCCGCTGTGTGTGTGCTAGAGAGCAGCCGAGTGTTGTAGTTGCGCTCTGCGCTCGTGGGTCAGAGCGACCCAGGCCCCGTGTTTCCAGGGCTCTGCGCTCTGCGCTCGTGGGTCAGAGCGACCCAGGCCCCGTGTTTCCAGGGCTCTGCGCTCTGCGCTCGTGGGTCAGAGCGACCCGGCCAGCCGCTGCACAGGTCCGGACGTGCTCCGCTGTGTGCTAGAGAGCAGCCGAGTGTTGTAGTTGCGCTCTGCGCTCGTGGGTCAGAGCGACCCGGCCAGCCGCCGCACAGGTCCGGGTACGTGATGCACTGGGGTGGTCTTTGGGACATAGAGCCCTTGTGATAATCTCGTAGGTGGAGATAGTCACACGTCTAACTTTGTACACGGTTCCATATGCACCCGTTGCCTAGAACAGGGCCTCTCTTGTATTTCTCCATTCCGATTGGTATAGTGGTTCAGTTATAGTAGCTTATCTGTATCTGTCTATTTACACCGAGGGTAAAATCAGTTTTGGTCGTGCACAAAGCAAGGCTTTGACTGCTTTGGAAATGGCAATACTGTTCTATTTTACTCCCCTCTCACTATGTACTGGGTTGGACACGATGCATATATATATATAAAGCGCTCCGCATGATGTGACAACCGCTGAGTGCCACTCTCCACCCGGCGCTACGATCGACCGCTAAGTCGCGACTAAGACCGCTACGGGATCCAGGCTGTGACTTGTACCCGTGCCACACACTTGTTAACCAGAGTTGAACACGGCTCCAGATGACACTCGTTCTGACACAATGAATGATTGTGAACAGTTTCTGTTGCAGTTGTACATGAAATACATGACGATGTTACCAGATGCACTCTGTGTTTGTGAGTTTTATTGTACACACACACACACACACACACACACACACACACACACACACACACACACACACACACACACACACACACACACACACACACACACACTTGTGTAGCATTTCATCATTTTATTATTGTTCATTTGCAGTGGATACAGACACAATGGTACATTGACATGGTTATATTCTCAACAATATACAAGTGATACATACTAAAAGCAAACCCGCGCCACTATCCTGGCAATGCGGACTGGGCTATTTGTTACATGCCGGGTGTCCGAGATCCACACCGGACCCTTCATCCGTGGCGGCTACCGGTTGTCCTACATCCACACCTGCTCCTTCTGAGCTTGCCCCTTCCACACTTGGTCCTTCCATCATCTCGCTCATAGCCCTCCCCATTCCATCTAGTCCACAGAGTGGCAGGTAGGTAGAGAGCAACACTCGGCACACCACATTCTTCATTGCGCACCAGATGTCTTCCATGTTATAACCCCGTCCCTTGTTCAAGATGAGTATCATGTTCTTGGGACACCTAGGACCAGTCTCAATCCTAGTCTGATGCTGTAGAGTTTGATCGATCTCCGTGGTAAGGCAAACGTCAAAGTCGTCCTGGGTTGGCTGTTTGACGTCGCCAGAGCAGTTTGACACCCGAGAAGAAGTTCCCGGAGCTTTGTCAGCAGCAGCAGCAGCAGCAGCACCTACAGCGCTTATAAATGACTTACATACCATGTGAGCCCTATACATATAGGTGTGATAGATGCTGTGCCTATACGGGCACTCGTGTATATCCTGCAAAATGGCCATCATTCTTCTGTTGCCCTCCACAGAGACAGACGTATTGACTCTGCCGTAGCTTGACATCATCACTTTGAAAGTTAATGTGAAAGGAGGGCCCGATGTAGCAAATGCGACCATACGGTTGAACATATCATCAGCATCAGCATCGGTCATATCGGCCGTATCCCTCGTCTCAGCCCGAAGCCAGGGGCTGCTTTCGTCAGTTGACATCAGGAAGCGATTGCTACCTTGGCATACCAGTGAAGGCTCCTGTGTGGGTTTGCCATTGAAGCCTGAGTTCGATGCCATTGCAGAAGCTACCGTTGAAAGAGTGTCTACACCACCACTAGCTTATATAGGAAACATGATAGCCTAGAAGATGTGAGACACAACTATGATGTGAGGTTGGATTACCTGGCCAACCGATGGATGTTTCAGTACTAAGCCGAAGGGTGTTGTTGCTAGGTCTTCCCAGTCCGGGCCGGCCAGCCCTACGTAGAGAGGATACTAAATATTGTCAGCTGCAACACCCTCACACACACACACACACACACACACACACACACACACAAAAGTGACCGGCTCCCCACCCGTGCCAAGTGCGCTCTTGCCCGCAGCTCAGCGGACCCGCTCGGCTCCACCGATCGGCCATGGCCGCGCGTTTTACGGCCGCGCAGGTTCTACAACAGATCTTGTCCAGCGTGGACCAAGAAGACTACTCGGATTGCCAGCAGGAGGAGGACGAAGAGGTTTCGGAAGAGGAAGACGGCGAGGAATACAACCCCGAGAGCCGCGAGGTCGACGATGCCTCTTCTGCCTCTTCTGGGGAAGAGCAGCCCGAGGAAGAGGCGCCCGAGGACGAGCCCGAGGACGAGCACGAGGACCGCGGCGAGCAAGAGATCTCCTCGGCCCCGGACCGACGGGAGCCTCCGTTGCTGTCGAAAAACGGCAAAATCGAGTGGTCCCCGTGGCCTACGGCCGCCACCGCGGGTCCCTGGTGATCTGCCACGCCGGGCCGGACCAGACTCCGGGCCCCACGGCCTATGCCGCGACACAGGCCCGCGACATCGCGTCCGCCTTCCACCTGTTTGTCACACCGGCGATAGAAAGGATAATTGTGGAAATGACGAACCTGCACGGGGCCAGAAAATACGGCGACGGCTGGCGACCCATGGACGCCACGGACCTGCGCGCCTACCTAGGGCTGCTGATCCTAGCGGGCGTCTACAGGTCCCGGGGCGAGGCCGCGGCAAGCCTGTGGGACGCCGAGAGCGGCAGGACCGTGTTCCGAGCCACCATGTCGCTCAAGGTCTTTCACAGGTACTCGAGGCTGCTGCGATTCGACGACCGCCAGTCGAGAGCCGCCAGACTCGCCACGGACAAACTGGCAGCCATACGGGAGGTCTGGGACCTGTGGGAGGCGCGGCTGCCGGCCCTCTACAACCCGGGGCCCGACGTGACGGTGGACGAGCAACTGGTCCCGTTCAGAGGTACTGTGCTTGCGCTTGTGCCCGCGCGTGCGTGCGTGCGCGTGTGCTTACATGGCTACACAGAGCGTGTGTAACACAAAAGTTGGCCCTTGTCTACCCCGGTTGCACACAGTAACCACACAAATGTCTTGTCCCCTTTCCAAAAAGGCCGCTGTCCCTTCCGTCAGTACATCCCCAGCAAGCCGGCCAAATACGGCATCAAGTCGTGGGTGGCCTGCGACGCCAAGTCCAGCTACGCTTGGAAGATGCAAGTGTACACCGGCAAGGCGGCCGGCGGAGGCCCCGAGAAGAACCAGGGGATGCGTGTCGTCCTCGATCTGACAACGGGCCTGAGCGGTCGCAACGTCACCTGCGACAACTTCTTCACCTCCTACGACCTGGGCCAGCGGCTCCTCGAGAGGAACCTCACCATGGTGGGCACGGTGAGAAAGAACAAGGTCGAGCTCCCGCCCGCGCTGCTCGAGTCCAGGGGCAGACAGGTCCTGTCCTCCAGGTTCGCCTTCACGCCCACCGCCACTCTGGTGTCCTACCTGGCAAAGAGAAACAAGAACGTGCTACTCTTGAGCACGCTGCACACAGAGGGCCACATCAGCGATCGCCGCGACAAGAAGCCGGCCCTCATCCTCGACTACAACTGCAACAAGGGCGGCGTGGACAACCTAGACAAGGTGGTGGGCACCTACAGCTGCAGACGGATGACTGCCCGCTGGCCCCTGGTCGTCTTCCACAACATCCTCGACGTGTCCTCCTACAACGCCTTTGTCATATGGCGAGAGGTCAAGCCTGACTGGATGCCTGGCAAGCGGAACAAGCGCAGGGTGTTCCTCGAGCAGCTGGGAAAGGCACTCGTGAAGCCGCTGATCCAAAGAAGGCAGCATCTGCCCCGCACCGAAGCGGCCTCGGCGCTTGTCAAAGTCCTACAGAGTGCTACGGCGGCGCCTCCTGAGCAACAGCGCCAGGGCACGGCCGCTGCCCCGCTCGTTGCCCCGGCCACCGGGGCAAGTAAGAGGAAGAGGTGTCAGCTCTGCCCACCCAAGAAGGACTCCAAGACACACACGGTGTGCTGCAGGTGTAAGAAATACATCTGCAAAGGCTGTTCACACGCCTACTGTCACACTTGCGCACATTGGGCCTTTAGCCAGGACGGGACAGGGTGACCCGGAGGACACGGGGACTAGACACAGTACCAGGACAACGGGAGGGATAACAATACACAACAGCCATACCCAAAGGCACAATGCCCACAACACAGGGAAGGTAGGGTAGAGGGTGAGGGGGAGGGGGGCGTTTTTAAAACCCATACCCAAACCCACACGGGGCCCAAGGGCACACGGGGGCAGACTGCTGGAAATCACACACGGGTCTGCCCGTGAAATGTCCAGGATGTGAGTGTCAACCACAACCTCTCAGTTATCCAACACTTAATGTTCTAGCCAACGTACTAATACAGGGAAGTACTTATAAGTCAGTTTGGGTTGTGACAAGAGTTTACATTTATCAACACTGGGGAAACTATAACAAGTAGGACTATTACGGGTAACCTGTTCATCTTCCTTGCAACAATCCACTTGTCTCTATGTGTGCATCTGTACGAAAAGCACAGTGTAATCAGTGATGGACCTGTGCTTGAAGAAGACTACCTGGGTGTGGATGGGGGACTTGACCTTGACGGAGAATATCGTGGTATGGATGGGGGACCTGTGTTTGACGGTGAAAATGGGGTTGTGAACTCAGGCCCTGAGTTTGTGAACGGAGGCCCTGAGTTTGACAGACCCGGATTACAAGGGAGATCTAGAGTGGCCCGCTCTATCCAAGGTGGTTCGGATGACCACTCTATGCCTGACCTCATTGGGGTAGAGAATGGTTATTGCTACAGGAACATTTGTAGGCAATTTGACATCTGGAACGTTACTTACCGAGTGACATTGATGAAAACATACCAAGTGTATAAACTTGATGGTAAATGTCTGCCTATCACTCTAGTGCGCTACTATGGAAAAGGAAAGCCTGACGTCTCAGTGTTCTCAGTGGTGTTTAACTGGAAGAGAACGTCTATTCAGTCTCTAATACCCAGTGGATCGCAATACAAGGCAGGTGTACAGATCTTGTTGAACTGTGCATCTGGAAGAGACATGGATGGGCCCGGAACAGCCCTGGTAGATCGGCCTTACTACGCAGCCTGTCCTGTGGACTGTACCGGATACAACGTGAACACTGGTGCCAGACTACATTCCCTGGGTCTCAGTGTACTGAAGACTGAAGGTGTGAGGATGATGGACCCGGCTTCGGTCTCACTGAATCTGACACTGCTCCGAGAAAGTATGGGGGAGATGTAATTACCAGTTGAAATGTTATATTGTATTAATTTGGTACTATGGTGATGTGGACCTCTTTTATCAATAAAGTACAGTGGTTACACTTGACAGTTGCTTGTCTGAGCATACTTTATTTTTTTACTTGCATTCAACAGCATTATAAACTATAACATGGCTACCCAAGCCCTCACAGTGAGCAAGCATGGCAGCCATTATAGGATCCTGTGGCTTCTGTCAAGCTCTGTGTGATTGATGACGCTTTCCTTAGGCCCGCCCTATCATGACTCTGTCTGCAGAGCTGTGGGTCTCTGACAATAGGGGCCAAAGCGATATATTAATGACTATACGGACGTCTCTCAGGAAGCACAACAGAGTGTATAATGGCACATGGGAAATCAGAGTCTTGCTATACACCCAGATATTGTAATACAGCAAAGGACAATGACAGTAGCGACGACTCAGACATTGACTTTGTTAGTGGCAGCACATGCAGAGAGCTGCAGTTCAACCCTGTTACAGCTGAAGATGCCCAGTCGCTGTGTACAAGGCTGAAGCTGCAGTGCAAGAAGACGTCTCTAAGTAATAATGCGTGTGGTGTGTTAGGGGCTCCTTGTAATAATGTGAAAATAAAAAGTGACGGAAACTGTTTCTTCAGAGCGGTCAGTGAAGCGCTATGTGGTACAGAGGAGCACCATGAATCAATTCGAAATGCTGTGGTGCGCCAGCTCCAGAGCAAACAACATAGGTATAGGACCATTCTGAGAACGTGTTACCGTTCAGTGTCAGAGTACGTTACGAAATCAAAAATGGACTGTCTAGGTCACATATGTCAGAGTCAAGGCCCGCGGGCCACATCCGGCCCGCGAGAAGGTTTTTTACGGCCCCTGGGATGATCTTGATTTATTATTAGAACCGGCCCGCAGACCGCAGCAAGCCGGCAGCCCGCAGATCTTTTACACGCACCAATACTACATTTCCCACAATGCAACGGTGACGCACCGAGCAGTAGGCTGCTTCATTTCAATATTTATTGGCACAGCAGTTGTCAGCATCACAGTAAAATTAACTTTCAGATACCCATCAAAAATGGCAAAACGGAAGGTGGACACTGAGAACCGGGGGTTTCAAACAAGGTGGGAGTCGGAGTATTTGTTCACGGAGGTAGCTGGAAAACCTGTGTGTCTTCTGTGTGGAGAAAGTGTGGCGGTACTGGAAAGAGTATAATCTGAGACGACATTATGAAACGAAACACGCGGACAAAAACAAGAATATGGACATGGAACAAAGGCTACAAAAGGCAGAGGAATTAAAACGAGGCCTCAAATCTCGACAGGCTCTGTTCAAAAAAGCCAAATCACAAGGCCAGGCTGCTGTCAAGGCCAGTTTTATTTTGGCAGAAGAGATCGCTAAATCAGCCCGGCCATTTACGGAGGGGATTTCATCAAAAACTGCATGATTAAAGTTTGTGACGAAGTTTGCCCAGAAAAAAGGCAACTCTTTTTAAATGTGAGTCTGAGCAGAAACACCATTGCCGAGAGAGTAGACCAGTTGTCCATCAATCTAAAAGAGCAGCTTGTGAAAAAGGGAAAAGATTTCATTGCATATTCCTTGGCTGTGGATGAGAGCACCGACATTTCTGACATTGCCCAGTTGTCAATTTTCATCCGCGGAGTGGACTCCAGCCTAAGCGTGACAGAGGAGTTTTTGGCTTTACGTCCTATGCATGGCACAACTACGGGGCATGATTTGTATGAAGAGGTGTCAAGATGTGTAAATGAGATGGAGCTGCCTTGGGAAAAACTCGTGGGTTTGACAACCGACGGAGCACCTGCGATGTGTGGACACAGGAGCGGACTGGTGGCGAAGATACGGGAAAAGATGCAAGAGGAAAACGCGACAGGTGAGCTGACAGCTTATCATTGTATCATACACCAGGAAGCGTTGTGCGGTAAAGCCTTGAAAATGGAGCATGTAATGAGCATCATCACGCGCACAGTTAACTTTATCAGAGCCAAAGGTTTGAATCACCGCCAGTTCAAGGCATTTCTGACGGAGTTAGAAACGGAGCATGGTGATTTGCCTTATCACACAGAGGTGCGATGGCTAAGCCAGGGAAAGGTGCTTCAAAGATGTTTCGAGCTTCGTGAGGAGATTTGTCTGTTCTTGGACAGCAAAGGGAAAGACACAACACAACTCCGAGACGAAATGTTTCTGTGTGAAATGGCTTTTCTGTGTGACATTACGAGTCATCTGAATGCAATGAACTTGCAGCTGCAGGGTCGGGATCGTGTCATCTCTGATATGTACAGTACAGTGAAGGCATTTAAAACCAAACTGACTCTGTGGGAGACGCAGATGCGGAAAGAAAATTTGAGCCACTTTCCCAGCTGCCAGACCATGAAAGAGAAGCTCTCTACCAGTGCGTTCCCGAGCGCACAGTTGGCTGATAAAATAGGTATGCTTGCCGCTGACTTTCGACGCCGATTTGCTGACTTTGAAGCACAAAAAAGCAGGTTGGAACTGCTCGGTAACCCATTTGCTGTTGACGTGGAAAGCTCACCACCAAACCTCCAAATGGAGTTGATTGACCTCCAATGCAATGATGCACTGAGGGCAAAATATGCGGCAGTGGGTGCTGCGGAGTTCGCCCGTTTCCTCCCCGACACAATGCCCCAGCTGCGCATCCAGGCTGCTCAAACGTTGTCTATGTTTGGCAGCACATACCTGTGTGAACAACTGTTTTCTTTGATGAACTTGAACAAAACATCACACAGAAGTCGACTTACTGCTGAACACCTCCACTCAATTCTGAGGATTTCCTCAGCTCAGAGCCTTACCCCGAACATTGATGAACTTGTGGAAAAGATGGGACACCACCAAGTATCACCCTCAACCTCAAACAAGTGAACATTACTGTGCAATCACATATTTAGAGTTTTTACTCAGTTCAAGTTTAAAAGTTAAAGTTTAATATTTGTTTTCACTGCATGTTACTTCTCCTTAAACAAAGTGTTGTTTTTGATTAATAGATTTTTGCACTTTATTTTATTGTATTTCAATCCAATTATATTTTAAAAATATTTCAGTTGAGTGGATGATAGAAAATTGCTATTATTGTTTTTTTCTTTGAAGTAAATTTAGCCCACTTTTGCTAAAATAGAAAATATAGGCTACTGATGGTGCCTTGAATACCGGTTTCTTTCATTTAATGTTCATGTTATGGGGATTTTTATATAAAGGAAATTTGTCTTTTGTGTCTGTTGAAAATTAAAGATTACTGACAGAGCCATAAGAAAATATTGCTTTATTTATCTGATCATATTGGAATATATTTGTTAGGTTTTCAGTAGGTTCAATTAGGTTCACTAGACTATATGCGTCATTTAAAAATTTTTCAATGAACATTCGAACAGTCCGGCCCTCGGCTTGTAGCTAAATTTTTTATTTGGCCCTCCGTCCATTTGACTTTGACACCCCTGGTCTAGGTAGTTGGGCGACCGAAGTGGAGATTCAAGCTGCAGCAGACATGTTGGGTGTGAGCATATATACATACTATACAAACCGTTGGATTGAATACAGATCTAGCGGTGTACAGGTCTCTACGCAGGGCATATATTTGGAGAATAGTCGGAACCATTATGAGACAGTTGTTTGTGTCAAGAGGCCTCAGACTCAGTCTTGTTATGGGTACTGTAAGGTTTATGAGATTGGGAACAGCGGTATACCGCAAGCCGTTAGGTCTTCAGGCTCCAAATCGTCCGATTCCAACAGCAGTTGGAGAGCAACAAGGTCAAGTGACTACGATGATTGGATGTGTGATGATTATCAAGGACACGGGCAAGAGGACTATACACATAACCGAGACACTCCCAGTGCTGACATGGAGAATAGCAGAGACCAGGAGGCTGACACTAGTCCCCAGTACCATTCAACCGAAAGTCTTGTGGACTATGACGTCTACGATTCTGAGGGTTCAGACTACGAGATCCACATCCAAGATGTCGACAGTGAAGAAGAGATTGACGATGAAGAGGTGGTGTACTGCGAAGAGGTCTACGGTGAAGAGGTTGACGATGAGATGGTGGACTGTGAAGTAGTGTACGATGTAGAGGTTGTCGATGAGGTGGTGGACCGCGACGAAGTATCCAATGAAGAGGGAAACGAGGTAAAAGTTTTCTGTGACAAGGGTCACGATACGGTTCCAGCTGTGGAGGAGTCAAGAAAGCACCAGCAGATGCACAGCCACCTTCATTGGTCTATACTGAACAGATCATGGCATTCATTCCTAGAATGGCTGGGTGAGCGCTGGTGGGGATCTGTCTCTAAAGAGCAGATTGTCGCATTCATGGATACGGCTACGATTCGCCCAGGGGACATTGTCATCTCAGCACACTTCGGTGACATGCAAGGAGGAGTGTGTTCGATTATGGTGAAGACACAGGATGCAGTCGTGACCTTTACTGTTGTTATTAGTCGAGGCCGGTACATCTGCACTGACATGGTACAAGGTCTATTTTCAACTCCTATTGACATTATGAAAGTTCTGGTCCGTAAACTGGGAGAAGGACACTTGCTACGTAGACCCAGGGGAATGTCTCATAACCCTGAATACTTTGCTATGACACATATAGTGAACGAGATGTGTTACATGCTAAAGGTGATGAAAGGCTCATGTTGGGGAGCTGCATTCCTCAGTTTGGAAATGTCCCCACCGCATGGTGAAGTGATAGAGCTTCTACAAATGAAGACAAACATGTACACCAACCCAGCTGCCGTAATCCATTATATGGATGAGGACAGTCTGGGATACCTGTTTGATATTGTAACTGCCAAAGGAAAGAGATTCAAGGTGGCGTTTGATAACTTGGGGTTTACGATTGGGACAGGTGCACGCTTCTCAGAGATAACAAGTGTACTGTCCCACATCAGCAGCCTTGAAAGGGTAATATTTGTAAACCGAACAAGGAACCAGATCCTTGAGGATGAAGAACTGTGAGGACACCCAGGTGTCAGATATGCCACACACACTGTGTAGATTAGGAAAGATATAGGTGGATAGCGTATGTGATCACTGTCATATGGCTTGGTTCATGTGCCATTGCAAAGCCCTTGTACTGTACTATTCAATGTCCATATCCATGTGTGAATAAAGACAATATTGTTCAGAGAAGGAATATCCAGTCACATTTATTGACATAGTGCATTTCAATACATCCATACCTAAAGCAGGGCATAGTGACAGCATTCATTTTCAAAGAACACAACCTCTATTGCGAACAGAAAGGGAAAGGGGGTTTGGTATACTTAGGCCTACACATCCCGGCACCTAGTCGTCTCCCTCCTCATCATCGGCCATATACTTGAGAGGAAGAGAATAATCGCATTACCAAGATGTCATTAGACACAAGCAAAGTGTAATCACAGTATACACCACCATATCTACCATGGCATCGTCTGCATTGTTCAGCTGGGGAAGAGGAGGTAACGCCGGGTTAGGTTGAGGCTGCTCAGGCTGTGCATGGTTGAGGACCTCTGGGGGCAACAGTGGACGCTCTTGTTCCAAGACAGGGTTCCTAGGTCCCTCGTCGTCAGACGATAATATGTAATCGCTCTCCTGAATGTGTATTAAAGGCATGGGATGTACATCACATACACATGGTATATACTTTGTACAACAGTAAACGAAAGGACATGAAACATAGTCAGTCTCAATCAAACCGAGTACATACAGAACGGTTCAGGATAACGGTAGACGCCTGTGGAGTGGAGATGAGGGTCAGAATCAGTACAGTGCAAGTTAAATGACCTAGGTTAGCATGGTCTATGAACAAGTTGTGTATAGCGTATGATATAATCATGTGTGTATCTTACCGGGCTCAGCTGGCTGTTGTCAGTTTCTACACCACTGTCCTCTGACATGATTACAATTCTGAAATGCACAATGGCTTGAGTTAAGGACATAGAGTTCTATATGTGGCTGGTAAATGTGACAGTTGCAGTAGGTGTCACGGTCAACAGACATTCCATGATGGGTTACGGTTAGGCACATGCATTGTGGCTGTGTAAGCTGTTCAGAGAGCTACATCTCAGCATCATCCTGAGGAGCCACTGGCCACCTCCCTAGCAACAACAGTTAGAAACATGAGGCAATGTCCCTGGGGTTATTGACTGTTTGCGGGTTGGGGTATGCTTCCAATTCCATAGTACTTACCATTGCTGGTTTCGAAAGAACTATGATACCATTTACACACATATAGCGAAATCACTACCGGTTTGGACCATGGCCTATGTAAACGGAAGACAATTCGATTCAATCCGTGTCTCACACCGAAATGAATATGGCAACTGGCCTCTATTGAACAGATCCTGGCTTCCACTGTTAGAATCTCTGGGTGAGAAGTGGTGGGGTTCCGTCTCTGAAGAGCAGCTAATATCATACCTAAATAGACCCGATGTTAGGGTAGGAGCTATTGCCATCGCGGCCTACTTTGGTGACATGCCCGGAGGTGTGTGTTCAGGTATGGTGAAGAGCCCCAACAATAGCCTCATCTCATTTGATATATACATCACCCGAGGCTATTACAAATGCACAGACTTCGTAGACTGGGACAGCAGTGATCCTGCTGCGATGATAGAGGATGTGATTAAAGCAGTCCCAGAAGGTTACTTGATGGCTAGACCGGGAGACATACCCGATGGGCCGAACAATTCGTCTGGCACACTTGCGGTGGAAGGCATGCGTTACATGAAACAGCAACTAAAGCATGCATGGTGGGGACTTCTAACGGGCAGTTCCCCAGGGTCACAGAAGCACATTGAAGTGATACAGGACCTACGAAAAATGGAAGAGGAACACCCCAATCCGGCTGCAGCAATCTGTCACATGGACGACAACGAGATTGGATACCTCTTCGAACTTGTAACCGCTAAAGGCAACACATACAGGGTAACATTTGATAAGTATGGGTTTGTGCTTGTAAAAGATGTAGTAGTCAACAATGTGATTGACACAGCATTACACTTCCACAACATGGCACGTTTGCTGGACTATATGAGCAAGGTTGAAAAGGTGACCTTTGTACCAAGACCCTCTCCTACTCTGCAAGAGCTCTGCGGGAGCAGGATGGCGAAAGATGCAGCAGGACCGATCAGGAGACAATGGGAGATGGAAACTCCACCCCATCTCAAACACTTCATGCAGTCCGGTCCATATGCAAAGAGATAGGGGACATGAAGATTGAAGTCCTGCATCTCAATGAATATCAGACAGTATATGTGTGTCATTATACTATACCATTATGTATCCTTGTTTTTACGTGACAGCAATAAAGTCAATCACCAGTCATTTCAGAGCCTTGTTCGTTTTTATTCACATGGATTACAAAGAGAAGTAACATTACCACCACACATGTTCCACCCAGAGATTATGGCTGTATCCAGCCAGGCTCACTGTCTACACCCCTGTCACAAAGGGTGTTTATTTAG
Organism: Oncorhynchus keta; assembly: GCF_023373465.1. Taxonomy (NCBI): domain Eukaryota; kingdom Metazoa; phylum Chordata; class Actinopteri; order Salmoniformes; family Salmonidae; genus Oncorhynchus; species Oncorhynchus keta. Next base: position 16,893,195 of record NC_068452.1, on the reverse strand, counting down.
CCCTGGGCACTCAGCCAAGTGTGTCTGGTCTCCAGGTTTCCAAATCTAATTGTTTATCTAGCCCTGGGCACACAGCCAAGCCTGTAGTGGGTGTGCACCCAACCATATTACAGGGAAATGAGTAAATATCAAGGTAGGTTATTTGGCTCTTTAAACATTCGGCCTGTCTCAACACTGGGGAAGAAGTATCAAGTCTATTCAAAATGGCTTGGATGGGAAGAAGCATATGGCAATTGGCCTTTATTGGACAGAACATGGAGTTAATTAATGATGAGTCAGATATGTATGTTGGGTTTTATTCATAGGAAACATTACTGCATAACATAGTGCACCTGCACATATCACACCAGTGTTGTTAGTCCATACATTTCACCCCATAGTAAAAGTTATAC